>NC_072397.2:31021093-31322890 GCF_028885625.2 Pongo pygmaeus | reverse complement strand
CCTGCATTTCCAACTGAGGCACACTGTTCATCTCATTGGGAATGGTTAGACAGTGGATGCAGAACATGGAGTGTGAGATGAAGCAGGGTGGGGCATCACCTCACCTGGAAAGCCTGAGACACCAAGGGCCATGTTCCAGATACGTGCTTCTCCCATGGTCTTCACAACCTACAGACCAGGATATTCCCTTTGGTGCCTACATCGTGAAGGCCATGGGTTTCAAGTACAAAAATGGGCAGCTGTTAGAGCAAACACTAAACTAGGTGGAGATTTTGTTTGCTTGTTTGTTTTCATACGCTAGTGGTGCCTGGAATGTTAAGGAGACAGAACCATTTGCTCTCCTGAAGAGAGGTGATGAGGCCAAGGAGCTAAGTGGTCTGGCTTGGGGAGTGATACTCCCCACAGAGGCAAGGAATCGAAGGTTCAATGGCTTGAAATTCTCAATAAAATATTCAAAATTGTATTGAAACTTCTGGCCAGGGCAATCAGGCAAGAAGAAGAAATAAAGGGTAGTCAAATCAGAAGAGAGGAAGTCAAATTGTCTCTCTTTGCAGAGGTCATTATTGTATACTTAGAAAACTCACCATCTCAGCACAAAATCACCTTAAGCTGGCAAGCAACTTCAGATAAGCCTCAAGATTCAAAATCAGTGTGCAAAAATCACAAGAATTCCTACACATAATAACAGAGAAACAGAAAGCGAAATTATGGGAAAACTCCCCTTCACAGTTGCTACTAAGTGAATAAAATACCTAGGAATAAAACTTACAGGGGGTGTGAAGAACCTATTCAAAGAGAACTTCCAACCAATGCTCAACGAATTAATAGAGGACATAAAGAAATGAAAAATCCTTCCATGCTCTTGGATTGGAAGAATCAATATTGTAAAAATGTCCTTGCTGCCAAGAGTAATTTATAGATTCAATGCTATCTCCATCAAACTACCAATCCCTTTCTTCACAGAATTGGAAAAAAAACCTTAAAGTTCATATGGAACCAAAAAAGAGCCTGCATAGGCAAGACGATCATAAGCAAAAAGAACAAAGCTGGAGGCATCACACTACCTGACTTCAAACTACATTACAAGACTGTAGTCACCAAAAAAGCATGGTACTTTTACCAAAACAGATATATAGACCAGTGGAACAGCACACTGGTCTCAGCAATAACACCACACATCTACTACCATCTGATCTTTGACAAACCTGAAACAAGCAAGCAATGGGGAAAATGTTTTCCCTATAATGAATGGTGTTGACAAAACTGGCTAGCTATATTCAGAAAACTGAAATTGGACCACTTCCTTACACCATACGCAAAAATCAACTCAAGATGGAATAAAGCCTTAAACGTAAGAATTAAAACCCTAAATTACCTAGAAGAAAACCTAGGCAATACCATTCAGGACATAGGCATGTGCAAGGTCTTCATGTTTAAACACCAAGAGCAACGGCAATAAAACCAAAATTGACAAATGGGATCTAATTAAACTAAAGAGCTTCTGCACAGCAAAATAAACTCTCATCAGTGTGAACAGACAACCTATGGAATGGGTGAAAATCTTACAATCTCTCTATCTGAGACAAGGCTGATATCAAGAATCTATAGGGAACTTAAACAAGTTTACAAGAAGTAAACAAACAACCTCATCAAACAGTGGGCAAAGGATATGAACAGATGCTCCTCAAAAGAAGACTTTGATGCAGCCAACAAACATATGAAAAAATGCTCATTAAGTCATCACTCATTATTAGAGAAATACAAATCCAAACCACAGTGAGATACCCTCTCAAACCGGTTAGAATGGCGATCATTAAAATATCAGAAAACTGCAGATTCTGGAGAGGATATGGAGAAATAGGAATGCTTTTACAGTGTTGGTGGCATTGTTAATAATTTAACTCTTGTGGAAGACAAGGATCTAGAGTGAGAAATACCATTTGACCCAGCAATCCTCTTATTGCACATATAACCAAAGGACTATAAATCATTCAACTATAAAGATACATGCACACATATATTTATTGCAGCACTATTCACAGTAGCAAACACTTGGAACCAACCCAAATGTGCATCAATAATAGACTGGATAGAGAAAAGGTGGCACATATACACCATGGGATAGTAGGCAGAGATAAAAGTGAATGAGTTCATGTCTTTTGCAGGGACATGAAAGAAGCTGGAAAACATCATTCTCAGCAGACTCTCAGAAAAATAGAAAACCAAACACCACATGTTCTCATTTTTAAGTGGGAGTTGAACAATGAGAACACATGGACACAGGGAGAAAAATATCACGTGCTGGTGGGTGGTGGGCTAGTGTAGAGAAAACATTAGGAGAAATACCTAATGTAGGTGATGGGTTGATGGGTTCAGCAAACCACCATGGCACGGTAGTCTGCACTTCTCTAATGACCAGTGATGGTGAGCATTTTTCATATGTTGGCTGCACAAATGTCTTCTCTAGAGAAGTGTCAACAGACATTTTACAAAGGACATACAGGCGGCCAATAAACTTATTTTAAAAAGCTCACTATTATTGATTATTAAAGAAATGTAACATGTAAAAATGAGTCTGCCTTTTCTGACCCTGGGAGTGCAGGTATTTTCAGCACATGCCGCTTGAGGGGGAGAGCTGCATTCTTCTCAGGGCTTCTTGTGGAAAATTAAACATAAAAATATCCCATGTATTTAGCGCACCCCAACGTTCTTCCCCACACACAACGTGTGGTGGCCACAATGCCAGGTCCACACCGTGGTCTTGTGCCACAAATGTATCATTCATCATATAACATCTGTAATAGAAATGTAACATCAGTAAACAAATATATCAACCATAATACAGGTGTGTCATTCGTAATACTAATGTAACACCTGAAATACTGATCGAACACCCATATTACCACTGTACACTCGTAACAGCAATAAAACACTCATAACAGCAGTATACCATCTGAAACACAAATACAACAACCATAATACTGATCTAAGACCCATAATACAAGTGTCACTCTCATAATGCCACTATACAAACCACAATACAAATGAAACATCCATAACACCAATGTAACACGTCTAATGCTGTCCTGACAGCTGTAATACAACTGTAACACTCATAATACCAATATACCACTCATAATACCAATATATCATCCTGCAATACAAATATAGCAACTGTAATACTGATGTAACAACTGTAATACTGATGTAACACCGGTAATACTAACACTCATAATACTAACAGAACATTTGTAATACAAATGAAACAACCATAACACTGATGTAACACCCATAATTACTGATGTAACACCCATCATAAAGATGTAACACCTGCAATACTGACATAACATTCCTACTCTTACTGGGGCACTTCATTTCAGAGCTTCCACTGAGCTGGATTTGGGGGGGGATTGGCCTCTATAATGATGTTTGATGTTGTTGTCTCTGCTTTAGTGACAAAGTATTGATGTGGTTGTTTTTATTAAAAAGTAGTTTATTTCTCAATAATTTCATACGTCTAGGACACCTCCAATAGCTATTAGTATAGATTAATTCTCTCTCCCAGAATCTCCAGTGGTTTCTGCTGTGCCAGATTTGAAGCTTTATGCAAAATATCCCAGTGGGTTTTACTAAAAGTGGAGCCATTCTCCAAGGGTACTACCACATAACTACCACATCAGGAAATACAGGGTTGGTACTGGTAATGGTAATGGCAAAATATTCACTAATAAACACAAATTTCATCTTGTCACTCTCTTGATTTAATTTTGTCCATGGTATCCCACTGACCTTAGAACAAGAACCATAGAACCCACCATGGCTGCAGACTCCAAGTTCTCCTACCTGTTTCCCATGCCCACTCAGTCCGCTCAACTGCCTGCAGTATCATCTAATTTTAATTGTGGGAACACAGTCTCTTGGGTGTCTCAGGAGTTTTATGTTCAATCTCCCAATCTATTCACCCAGTGCCCACAATTATCTAACTTTCCAAGGCTTTGTCCAGTTAATAAAGTCAGAGCTTGTGCTATTTAACTGTAGAAAAGCTAATAATGTGCTGTTTCTAAAGATAAAAAGAAATTCATTCTTTGTTAGAAAATTGAGATCACCCTCAGTTTATAAATCAAGGTAATAATAGTTAATGCAATGAAAGTTCATGTTTGGGATAATTAGTAAAGAAAAAAATATCAGTGCTGAAGACTAACGACACTATTAATTACTGAAATCACATAAGAATTTATTGGACAGACTATTACTTTGCTATCTCCCCTAACTGTGTGTTATTAATTCCAAATTATGTTAGGTTTAAATACTTACATGTAATGTACTCTATCAATATATTTAAGTGAAAAAAAAGTCCTAGAACATGACAAGACAATTCATATAAATATTTGTAAACCTCCTTAACTGTACAGTGTAAATTAGATAAAGTAAGCTTAGATATTTAAGCAGATGAATTACTAATATTTGAATATTGAAATGCTGTGAGAGTATGTAATTATGTCACAGCTTTGATATGGGACTTGGGACATTTGTGTATCCATGTACCTCATTAACTTAATGACTTCCGTTATTACTTCCTGCTGGATGATAAATTTTGGGCCCATGGATGGTGAGGGACAAACTATCAGCTCTATTGGAAACTCTAGTACAGCAAGAAAGTTTTCATTGCAGAATATTATTTCCTGCCAGATATTTATTTTCTCATCCAAGCAAACTTGCTCCCGAGAAGTGTTGTTACCTTAGCTGCTCCTCAGGTCGAGCTGGAAATCAAGTGACTACGAGAAAAGCTCATTTATGAAAGACCTGAGGGAGTAAAACTTATATACTTTACTGGCCATGTTTTTATGTGCTTGTATTCCATATGCATGTCTTTCTGGTGAAGTGTGTATTCAACTACTTCTCCATTATGCAACTGGATGGTTTGTCTTTTTTTTGTTACTGAGGTATGCAAATTCTTCATACATTGTCGATAACAGACTGTTGTTACATACATAACATGCAAACCTTCCTTTCTGCACCATGTCTTTTCACTTTCTTGACAGTGACTTTTGATGCACAAAAATGTTTAATTTTGAGAAAATTCTTTCTTAAGATGCCTGTGCTTTTAGTATCAGATCTAAGAAACCACGGCTAAATCCAACATCATGAAGATTTATCCCTATATTTTCTTTTAAAGTTTATGTTTTTACCTCTAATATGTAGGCTTTGAAACATTTTGACTTAATTTTATTTTCTGCTGTGAGGAAAGAGTACAATTTCTTTGTCTGAATGTGGTATTCAGTTGTATAACAGCATTTGTTGAATTTACTGATCTTGGCTACATGTCAGGAATCAATTGACTATAGAGGTATGGTTGGTTCTAACATTCAGTTCAATTTACAGAGTCTGTGTGTGTCCTTATGCCAGTATTACGCCGTTTTGATTACTGCTCCTTAGCAGTAATATTTGAAATTGAGAAATATGAGCCTCCAAATTGGTTTTTGTTTTCAAGAATATTTTGGCTATTCAGGATCCCCCGAAATGTGTATGAATGTTAGAATTGGCTTGCCCATTTCTACCAAAAAGACTTTGGTATTTTCAGAGAAATCACAATGAATTTGTAGATTGCTTTGTACAGTATTGTCACATAAAAAATCATCTTCTAATCCAAAAACATTGAGTGTCTTTACATTTATGTAGGGTTTCTGGAATTTATTTCAGCAGTATTTTGTCATTTTTCATGTCTAATTCTTGCACCTTGATAAAATTTAGTCTTGAAAACATTATGATCGTTGGCTTTTTGTCGGTACTCTTTGAGACAGGGCCTTATTCTTTGGCCCCAGGGGGAATGTGCATGTGCAATCATAGCTCACTGCAGCTCCAAACACTTGGGCTTGAGCAATCCTCCCACCTTGGCGTCCCAAAGTACTGGAATTACAGGTGTAAGCCACAACATTCAGTCTGTTTCTTTTTTTTTTCTTAATTTCTGTTTTGGAAGTTGAAAAGGATAATTTGCTTTATAATCAATGAAAATATAGTACTTTGAATTGGCCAGAGGACATAATGCACAAGAACTCTATGTTGTATAGTTGACTCATCAACCATCTGGGTAAACTGCAATTACTTCTTAAAAATTTGTAGCTGTTAACCTTCCAAAATTGTCTTTCAATAAACTCCTTGAATTGTAGGAATAAAGAAATGAGAAGACAAGACACATTTCAACAATACTGAAGTTTATCAAAGGACTTAAGAAATTTCAACTCATATCTCTCTCTCTCTCTTTCTTTCTTCTCTTTCTTTCTTTCTTTCTCAGTCTTTCAGACAGTGTCTCACTTTTTGTCTAGGGTGGACTGCAATGGTGCCATCATGGCTCATTGCAGCCTGCAGCCTCTCACTCCTGGGCTCCTTTGAATCCGTCTGCCTGGCTAATTCTTTTTCTTTTCCTTTCTTTCTTTTTTTTTTTGGAGACAATGGTTTGTCACATTGCCTGGGCTCTTCTGAAACCTTTGGGTGCAAGTGATGTGCCTGTTTTGACTTCTCAAAGTGCTGAGATTACAGGAATCAATAAAACATTCTTTGTGTTAGGGTCAGTAAAAATAAATCAATGTTTTGGCTGAGTTATGAACATACCTGTAATGCAATTATTTGAATAACTCCAACAGAGCAATGGGCATCTACAAAATCAAGAATTTTATTGACAAACAACTAAATACATAAAAACACTAAGCCCAATTGTTTGAGGAACATGTTTATTATTTCTAGTTTCCAGCATTTTCTAGATCATCATTGTTCATTTTAAAAGTCATATCCATAGTATAAAAAAAAAACCTATGAATTGCCATATTTGTTTATTTCTCAGTTGTGAAAATGTCCTTAATTTGTTGACACTGCAAACAAATTTCAACTGTGTTATGAAAAAACTGAAGACAACCTTCTTAACAATTAACTTCTTAGTTACATTGGATACAGGGAATGTGCTGTCTGTGAAAACATACAAACTCAACTACAGGTCTTAAACACTGAAAAGAGTTAACAGGTGATTATAATTTATTTTAGTATATCAAGATATTGTATTTTTATATAATCAATTACATTTACATACAACCTAGAAAGTTTACAGCCATCAGAAGTTCTAGTACAGTTTTAGGTGAAATCAGAATTTAAAAATCCCTGTGGAGCTGTAGGTGTAGTAAAATGTGTAGGTAAAATATGTGCATGCTCTTGACAGTACTTATGAAGGGATGTCTCTCCAATTGACCTCAATGGTTTTCTTCTTGGCAAAATGGCCTGGGCCACTCAACCACTGTTTCATTATTGCTGATGTTTGCGCATGATCATTTATGCAAAATTTATGACTCTAAAGACATTTATTTGACATCACGGCATTAGGGTTTTCAAAACCGCTAGAGGTTTTCTGTTCTTCATCCATTATGTTTTAAAGTAATTTGACTTTGATTTCTCAGAAACTTGAACAGTTTCTGGTTAGCCCCACAGTGATTCCAGCCAGGTCCTGATATAGTAGCACAGCCTCAACTCCAAGGCTGTCCCAGACTCCAGCTGCCTGCTATCCATGTCTTTCAAGTAAGTGGGAAATATTCCAGCTTCTTGTTTTTTTGAGAAATAAAGCTATCATCTTAATTTTACTTTATAGGGTTTATTTCTAGTGAATAGAAATAGATTTTGTGGCCAGGTGCAGTGGCTCATGCTTGTAATCTCAGCAATTTAGGAAGCCAAAGCGGGCACATCATCTGAGGTCAGGAGTTCAAGACTGGCCCGACTAACATGGAGAAATCCAGTCTCCACTAGAAATACAAAATTAGCCAGGCATGGTGGGACATGTCTGAATCCCAGCTACTCAGGAGGCTGAGGCAGGAGAATCACTCAAACCCAGGAGGCTGAGGCAGGAGAATCGCTCAAACCCAGAAGATCGAGGTTGCAGTGACCCGAGTTCTTGCCATTGCATTCCAGCCTGGGCAACAAGAGGTAAACGCTATCAAAAAGAAAAGAAAACAGTTTTTTTGTGTGTTGATATTTTGTTCTGTTATTTTTCTTAATGTGTTTACTAGATTTAATAATTTCTAGATGGTTCCGTATGGATTTCTGTGTATGAGATTTGTCAGTAGTTTTTCTTTTCTCTTCCACATATGAATGGCTTTGTGTGTGTGTGTGTATGTATGTATACATATATATATTTGTAATTGTTCTTCTGGAACTTCTAGTACAGGGTTTAATACAGTTGAGCATCAATGCTGTGTTCCTCATCTTAAAGCTTTGGTTCTCCTCAATTTAGATGATGATTATTATGGGTTTTGCATAAAGATGTTTTATCATGGGAAAAAAATTGAAATACAGTTTATTGGATTTTTAATTGTTAAATGTGTTGACTGTCCTTAAGTACATTCTATAAAAGTTGAGACAAACATGGTGTATTTCAACATTTGATTTACATAATATATTGAAAAGGGATAGCATTAGAATGGTAAAAAAAGAAAATCACCTTGATTTTCTGAGAAAAGATCTTAAACATTGTGGTTTATAATGTCTTCGCTTATTTGGTTAAAGATTATAATGTCTATAATTAGCAGATTCAGTAACATTTAGTTTTTTGTCCAAATGATATCATATGTTTAATTCAATACTCTTTCGGGCTTAGAGAGAGATATGATTTCTTGTACTCATGGATATAGGCTGCTAGAGGTTAGAGTCATACAGGATGCATTTAAAGTTTTTTAAGCATAGAATAGAAATAGAGGATTAGGATATGGCTTACAATTGCAGAACAAGTTCAGGATTAGATTGAGGGTTAGGGCTGGACTTGAGATAAGATTTAGTGTTGTGGTAGGATTAGGGTTTGAGTTAGAGTTAAGATTAGGTTTATGGGTTAGGGTTGAGTTTAGGGCTAGGGGTCAGAATCAGGGTTAGAGGTTAGGTTTGTGGTTGGGTTATGCTTAGGTTTAGGGTAAAAAGTTAGGCTTACAGTTAGAGGTTAGGAATTAGGGTCATGGCCGGGGTTAGGGTTAGTGTTAAGGGTTAGCTTGAGGGTAAGGGTTAGAGCATTTCAGTTTTTGGGTTGGCATTTAGCATTAAGACAGGGCTTAGGGTTACATGTAGGGTTAGAGTTCAGGGTTCTGGGTTAGGGTTTAGGATTATTGTAAAGGATAGTGTTCAACATTTATGGTTAGATGTTAGTGATAGGGCTGGGCATATAGTTAGGGCTTTGGATTTAAATTTAGCATGACTGTTAAGGCTGAGTTTGTGTTGAGGTTGAGGTTAGTGGTCACGATTAGGGTAACACTTAGGGTTCAGTTTAGAGTTTAGGATTAGGGTTAGGGTTTAGTGTTAGGGTTCTGTTTAGTGTTAAGGTTAGGGGTTAGCATTTATGGTTAGTGTTAGTATTAAGGTTTTTCTAGAGTTAGGGGCTAAGATTAGGTTTACGTTTAGGGTTTAGGTTTAATTAGGGTTACAGATTTTGCTTTAGGGCTAGGGTTAGTGTTAAGGGTTAGGGTTTCTAATTTAGGGTTAAGGTTATGATTAGGTTCAGTGTTTAGGATAAGAGTTATTTTTAGGTTTAGTGCTAAGGCTAAGATTATGTTAGAATTATATTACTTTTACTGTTAGGATAAGGGTATTACGGTTAGTGTTATTGTAAGTTTTAGAGTTATGGGATGCAGTTAAACTACCTTCAGTGTTTTGGGATTTCAGGATTTATAGTTAGAATTAGGGTTAGGTTTATTTGGTAATATACGGGTTCAGATTAGGGTTTGGGTTAGGGTTAGGGTTGGGATTCAGGATGAGGGTTAAAAGTAGGGTAAGTGTTATGATTAGTGTTCGGGTTATGATTAAAATGTTTGGTTTAGTGTTACAATTTAGGAATAGGGTTTATTGTTAGTTTATGGTTTAAGATTGGGTGCCTGGTTGTGGCTGAGTTAGGGTTAGGATGATGGTGAAAGTGTTTGGCTAAAGACTAGGCTTAGGGTTAGTGTTAGGGTTAGAGTAGGACTTGGGATTAGGTGTTAGTGTTAGAGTTAGCGTTTAGGGTTTGGCTAAAGTTTAGGGCATTGTTTATGGTTAGTGTTATAATCAATGTTAGGATTTGGGCTTAGGATTCCCTGTTTAGTGTAAGGTAAGGTTTATGTTTATGTTTGGGCTTGGTGTTCATGTAGGGGTAGGGTTAAGTTAAGTTTACAAGGGTCAGGTACTGTGGTAAGGGTTAGGCTTAGTGTTAGGCTTACCGTTAGGGCATACATTTGGGGTTGGTGTTAGTGTCAAAGTTCGGGTTATGATTTTGGGTAGGGATTAGGAATTGAGTTTTCAGTTAGTGTTAGGGTTTAGGACTAGTGTTGGGGATTAGCGTTTGTATTAGTGTTACAGTTAGGGACTAAGGTTTAGTTTAACATTGAGGGTTAGGGTTTTGGTTTACGGATAGGGTTACAGGTTATAGTTAAAGTTTATGGTTAAGGATTAAGACTATAGTTATGTTTTTAGGCTTTAGGTTTAGAGTTATGGTTTAGGCTTATTTTTGCTGATGGGTTTAGAGTTAGGTTGGTTTTGATGTTAAAGTTCAGGTTTCATGCTTTTACAGTTAGGATTAGTGTTATTGTTAGGGTTATGCATTGAGTTTATGGTTAGGTGTAGTTTTTCCCTCTTTTATTGTTAGCATTAGGATTACATTTAAAAATAAGGGATTGGCTTTGGGTTAGGTTTTCAAGGTTAGATTTAGGGTTAAGTGTTAGGGTTAGTATTTAGGGTAAGGATTAAATTAAGTTATCAGATAGAGTAAGTTTTAAGTTTAGAGTCACAGCGTATAGGTTAAAATTCAGGGTTAGAGTTAGCTTTAAGATATAGAATTAGTGTTAGGGGTTAGCATTAGGCTGGAGTTTAGTGGTTTTGAGTCAGTTAGTTGGTGTTATAGATAGGGCACAGTGTTAGAGTTAGGATTAAGATTGGAATTATTGTTTAATATTATTTTTAGGTTTGGGGTGAGAGTAGATTAAGCTTTAGGCTTATAGTTATGGTTAGTATTTAAATTTAGATTAAGGGGTTAAAGTTATGTTTATTATTATGATTACAGTTGAGATTAGAATTATTGGTTATAATTAGTG
Organism: Pongo pygmaeus; assembly: GCF_028885625.2. Classification (NCBI taxonomy): domain Eukaryota; kingdom Metazoa; phylum Chordata; class Mammalia; order Primates; family Hominidae; genus Pongo; species Pongo pygmaeus. The sequence continues at coordinate 31,311,809 of NC_072397.2, read as the reverse complement.
TTAGGGTGAGCATTAGGATACAGATTGCAGTAACACATTAGGGTAAGAGTTAATGTTAGTAGTCAGGCTGAGAGTCAGGGGTTAGGATTAGGCATACCGTTAGGGTTGGCCTAAAGATTAATGTTAGGATTAGGATTTGGGTTTTATGTAACAGCTAGGTTTAGGTGTGGTGTAGGTGTAGTGTTAGGGTTGTAATAAGAGTTTTAGCATTCAGGTTAGGGGTTAGTATTGGACTTAATGTGAATGTTATGTTCATGTTCAAAAAGCAGATTTAGGAGCTCAAATTTTGGGTTAGATTTAGGGGTTGTGGTTAGTGTTAGGGTTAACATTAGCTTTTGAGGGTCAGAGATAGGGTTTCTTGTTTAGGGTTAGTGTTTTTGTCTTAGGGTTTTAGGGTTAAGATTTTAGGCTTAGAGCTTAAGTTCAGGTTTCTGTAATGTTTGCTTTACCCTTGGGTTAGGGTTATTTTCAGGGTCAGGGTCAAATTCAGGTTTAGCTATTAGATTTAGGATTTAGAATTGGGATTTGTTTTGGGGTTTAAGTTTTGGTGAGTGGCTAGGCATAGGGTTGATGTTGGGGTCAAGTTTGTGGCTTAGAGTTGCTGTTAGTGTTAGGGATTCTAGGTTAGGATTGGGGTAGAAGTTGGGTTAAGGTTAAAGTTATGATTAATTTTAGGGTTCCAGAAGGCACTGGGCAGCTGGCTGGTGTATTATGTCATCACTCCTTTTTGCAGAAGGGAGGACTGAGCCTTGCACCCAGAACTTTTCTGGGCCTAAGCTCAGGGCCGTCTTAATGCTCATTGTACAGCCTGATAGATTTGGAGCCAAAGGAAGTTGCCTTCTGAGGCCGCAGTTTTTCAAAATGTCAACCCAGAGCTAACCAAATCCACATTAGCTTGTGTTTGAGAGTGGCAGGTGTTTGAGGTAGTCTGTGGAAGGCCCAAAGGAAGGGAAGTTGGTGACAGCTTACACCACAGACAGATATTGGCAAACAGTAGAGGTAAAGGTAGAAATAATTAAATGCTGGTGGTGAAGCACTCTGTGTACCAGCCAGAAGTGGAGACTGAGTTGACACATTCTCCCACACCAGCAGGAGATAGCAACTTGCCAACTCTGAATCCAGTCACTGGCGCTAGGGTTGTGTGAGATCTGGAATGACAGCAGCATTTAAAATCAGCAGAATTCCAAGTTGTTTGGCCTATGAAATCCTGAAAAGGCTGTTGAGATTGATGGTTGTGGCAGTTCCTTTCTCACAGAGGGAGGCTGAGGCCCGTGAGTGGTGAGCTTGGTTCATGTGGGCTGGGGTGACTGGTCTAAATGTAGTGTCCACTTCTGGACTTTACAGTCTCTGTTGTAGCACGTATGGGCTGTGCTCCTCCCTCCAGGCCTGTGTCCATTAGTGACCACCAGGATCAGGTTCCCAGGGCATGAGGGTCTCTTTTGTCTTGGAGCTGAGACCAGGTTTGCCCCAGGCAGGTGCCTAGTGAAGACTGAATTATAGGGGACCTGTGAGAAGAGGGGGTGCAGTACCCCAAATCACAAACTCTCCTATCTGAAATAGCTAGATTGTGAGAAAATCCACACTACAATCATGCGCTCACTTTCCATTCACTGCTGAAACTGAGACCGGGCAGAATTTGCCACAGGCACTGTCTCCCTTGGAGCTTGCCTATCCTCTCCACATGGCTGTCCTCAGACTTCCTCTTGCTCCTCCAATTCTTATGTCTCCTGCCCATTTTAACCTAGGGGAAATGCAAGTCAAAACTACAGTAAGATACCTCTTCACACCCATTATAATTGCAAAAAAAAACAGCTAACAATCGTTGAAGTGGAAGTGGGAAAATGTGAAAGAAAATTGCTGCAGCTGCTGTGGAAAGTAATTTGGTGGTTGTGCAAAAGCTAAATATAAAATTACCGTAGAAACCACAACATCCACTCCAAGCTGTATACACAAAAAATGTAAAAGAGGTATTCAAACAAAAACATGTATACATGTGTTCATAGTAGCATTCACAATAACTAAAATCTGGAAACACATCAAATAAATGTCCACCAACAAAAAGTTAGAAGCAAAATGTAGTATGTCCATAGAATGGCTTAATATTCAGCTGTGAAAAGGTTCACAGCTCTAATGCCACAATGTGAAGAAACTTCAAAAGGATTTTGGCTCAAGAAGCTGAACACCAAGGTCACCTAGTGTATGATTTTATTTATATAAATATTTAGAATAAGTAAATCCATAGAGGCAAAATGCAGATTACTGGTTGCTGGTGTCAGAAAGAGTACAGATTCTGTAGGAGCTCCTTAATAAGTGGGGTATTTCCTTTTGGAATGATGAAAATAATTTGGAGCTAAGATGTGGTAGTTGCACACAAATATGCATGTACTAAAGATCACTAAGGAATTCATTAGGAAACAATTAATTTCATATTAAGTGAAGGAATTTTACTTCATTAAAAGGACAAAATGTCTTCCTCAGCATTCTCAGCTTTCTTTCCACAGAGGGTTTATTGCATGGGGTCCTGGTCCCTCCACAGTCCAGAACTGCCTGGGGCTAGGCCAACCACACACTACACACATACTCCTGCCCCCGTGTCCAGCAGCTCCCCGACCTGTTACCAGTAGAGGTTATCTGAGTTACTGGCATCATATCTATCATGGTCTGTGGTAATTTAAATTCTTCCCTCCTCAGATGAAAGAATTTGGCAGAGGGGAATAAAGTAGTAAAGGCGACTGAGAAAAGGTTCACAGCAGATATGGATGTTTATTTAAAAACTTTTAGAGTCAGAAAAAATGGAGAGTGCACTTGGAAGAGATCCAAGTGGTTGATTTGAATATATATCATATATATGTCTTGCAAATATTTTGTCCCATGTTGTTGGTTTTCTTTCCCCTATACTGACAGTGTCCTTTAATATACAAAAGTGCTTAGTTTTGATGAAGTTCAATTGAGCTATATTTTCTTATGTTTTGTGTTCATTCGGTGATAAAGCCATGAAATCATTTACAAATCCACAACCAATAAGTGCATGAAAGGATGTTCAAAATCACTAGCCACTTAATCCTTGAATACCTAAACCACAATGAGATTACCACTTTCTCCCCATTGGAATTTTTCATTTTTTTTTAAGGAAAAGTTTGAGAGTATGTGGAGAAATTGGAACCCTTGTACATTGCTGGTGAGATTGTGAAATGGTGGTGATGGTTGCACAATTTGAACATAGTTAATGCTTCCAAATTATACACTCAAAAATGTTTGAAATGGTACATTTGTTTATGTATGTTTTTCCACTTACAATAAAAGCTACCTCTGAATCGTCCTAAAATAGTTGCATGTGTGATGAAAGAAGATGCTCCTCCCTATCATGAGTAGAAGCATATTTATTTATTCACACCAGTGTACACACTCATGACTCTTCGACACGCCCAGCATGATCTCATCAAGCAGAATGAGTCCCCTCTCATCTGGCCCATTTGCACTTCTTTCCATCATTGCACACTCCTTATCAACTTACTACCTGCCCACTAAAACAACTGTAAAACCTTCCACTGCATCAGAATCAAATTTGAAGACTGAGATTCATTTAGTTCACTAACTGTTGTTTCTTTTTTCATTTAGAGATCACAGGTAAAATGTTTGATTACTTCAGCATAACACATTTTAAATGATAAAAGCCAGAAAGTGTGCCAGATGAAATTAATCCCATGAATTGGTAATGACTTGCTATTTGGATTTGCTTACTACTGTTACTGAGTTTTCTGTCTTGAGAATACCAAAATAGTAATGCATTGTACAAAGCATTCTAAAATAACTGCCTAAAAGGGTAACTGAATCCTTTTTTTCCCTTTTTTTTGGGGGGGGATGGAGTCTTCCTCTGTTCCCATAGCTGGAGTGCAATGATGTGATCTCGGCTCTGGTAACCTCAGCTTTCTGGGTTCATGCAATTCTCCTCTCAGCTTCCTGAGGATCTGGGATTACAGACCCAGCTGCCACTGATGGCTAACATTTGTATTTTTGGCAGAGAGCTTTTTTCACCATGTTGACCAGGATGATCTCAAACACCTGACCTAAGGACATCCACCTGGCTCTACCTCCCAAAGTGCTGGGATTACAGGGGTGAGCCACCATGCCTGGCCATGTCAATTCTTTTATTTCTTTATGGAGACAACTGTAGGTTGAAAACCATCTTTCTTAATACTTGCCAGTGCCTCAAGGTTATTAGGATAAAAATAAAATTTCTAACCAAAGGATACCTGTTGGCATCCAGAATTTTAATAAAAGTTGAGAAATAAAATATCCAGCTTCTGGCTCTTTCCTGGTGAGCATGGACAATGGCTGAGGAATCTTTGGAAGCTAGAGGAAGGGTAGAGCTGGGGTAGGTGGGGATGATCTTTGGAGCCACAGCCACTCTGGCAGCCACTCTTGCTCCTCACAAAGTGTCTGGAGCCTCAGCCTTCAGAGGAAGTAACAGGGGCTCAGCAAGCAGAATTTTGTGTGCCAGATTTTCCATATTCATATCTTTTTTGGTGCGGTGTCTACTCAGGTCTCTATCATTAAATTGGTCATCTTATTTCTTTGTACATTTTGTATAAAACTCAATTTTCAGATGTGTTTCCTAAATTTTTCTCAGCCTGCACCTTGTTTTTTTTTTTTTTTGTTCTCTTAACCAGAACATATTTTTTGTTTGTTTTGTCTTGTTTCTTCTTTTTTGTTTTCTGCTTTTTTTTTGAGATGGAGTCACACCCCGTCACCCAGTCTGGGGTGCAAAGGTGTGATTTCAGCCCACTGCAACCTTTGTCTACTAGGTTGAAGGGATTCTCCTGCCTCAGTTTCCTGAGTAGCTTGGATTACATGTGCCTGCCAACAAGCCAACTTATTTTTTTTTTTTTTGTATTTTTTATACAGACATTGTGGCAGTCAGTTACTGTGGGATGAAATGAGGGGAATGAATGCAGAAATGAAGACAAAGACAAAAAATATTTGTTTTAAAAGAGGAGTCAGGGTGCTCATTGCTTCTAGTCAGTAAAGTCACTGAGCTTCTACAGGCCTTCAGATTTATTAGGCAGAATGAACAGGGAGGAAATGTAATTGTTGGTCAGCTGCTTGATTTATCACAGGCTCACATAACTGCTTTCTTTATACTACAGACTTCAGATGTTCCTGTATATAACCACAAGAAATACTGTGCCTTGGGCATGACTGCCCTCAGTACTCCTTCTGGAACCAGACATCGTGTGTCAGGTTATCAACATGCTGCTTTCATGAGAACAGTTTGCTCTCTGCTCATAGACCCTCCAGTCATTACTGAGTTGGTCACAACCCTCATTCTTTTGGCCTCCAACATCTCCATTTTGTTTTTTCAATAATTGAGTAAAGGTGATTGCAGGCTGTGCAGCTCTCAATTGCTGTTTGGTGGTCCAGCTGCTTTTGCAGACAATGAGCATAAAACAGAGACATAATAACATTACCTGATAATCACAAAAAAGACATTGAGGTGAGGTTTGGAGGAGGTCCAAAGATTAAGGCTCTCTAAACCTTGCTGGAATTCTGCCTGTGTTTTCAGGCATGGCCCAAATACTTGATTATGCTTATTCAAGTTAAGAATTTTACTTTGTAAATCATTAATATCAAAAGTAACATTGGATGTGAAAGCCCCCTGTAAATGGGCCTTTACAAGTTTCCATGGATATTTTTTGTTTTATTCCAAATTGGATACACAAATATAAGTATGCTTAAAATGACAATGCAATTGCTTCTGCAACTACAAGTTTGTTCTTGTTTTCCTAGCCACAGAACTGCGGTCTTTAACATTGCTTCTTCCGTGTATATCTCAGTGTTGTTTATGTTTAAGCATCCATGCCTGTTTGGCTGTACACATCCAATTTTCCACATATTGAGCTGGTTGAATGGAGCTGTGCATTGCTACTAAGGACACCACAACAGAAGTTATTAGCATTCCTAAGGAGATTTTCACAAAAATTTTCATGCCTAAGGCTCTACAAACACAATGAGTAAGCTGAGTAAGAAAAAGTTTTAAAAAATGGAAACCAGAGGTGGCCACACAAGGCTCAGACAGATTTACAAGAATCCATAATCTGGAATTGTGACCTACAATGACTAGTGTGGATAGGTTGTATGTTTGTGCTGTGCTATGATTAAGGGAATAATACAGTTGACAGGAATCGCAAGTCAATTGTTCATCATTTACCTGGATTTGGTCCTTTTTGCTGCTAGAAAAACATAAGTTTAAAAACACAAATTGTAAATTAAGTGGTAATATTTTCTACAGAGGTAACATTAAAACTGTGTTCAGCACAATTACTATAATTAGATAGTGTTCCAACACAAATGCTGCCATTCATTTAGTGGAGTGCTGCATTCCCTATCGACTCCTGAATTGGACATCTCTTTCCTTGATAATACCATTGAGGCAAAAGTGTGCTAAAGCCTGTTCCATGCTAAGCGAACCTTGTTGCAGATTGGAATTGAATTCGAGCGCAGTGTAGTGAAGAGATGCTGACCAGTGTCAGTGAAGATTATGCCACTAGGTTGGATTCTCCTCTCTCCCATCTAAATGACGACAGGGACCCAGAAAATAATGTCTACCAATAGCATGAACTGTTGTCTAGCTAGGGGGGCAAGACACTGTGTCCAAGGAGGGTGGTAAGAATTCTCCAAGAGAGCCCATTCTGTATAATTAATACAATTTGGGGGATGCGGCTGGGAGTGATTAGTAGCTACACCAGTAATGATAACAGAGCTAAGGCCTAATAGGTACATGATTTTTCCATGGTAACTCAACCATACTTGGAATTAATTTGTAGGCCACTGCAGTTGAGTGATGTACCTGGGTGATGCATACAGGAAGTCCCTCCAATGGTGCAGCATAATTGATAATCATTGCTCTGAGGGTATAATTACTCTTTGTCAGGGGGTGTTAGGGGTCCTGGTTCCCATCGTCCATGATCATGATAGATGTCAGGGGGAATTTCACTCCAAATGACACTCCATAATACTGGGGTATTGGAAACATATGCCCTGTATGTTTTTGTCTCTGCACAAGGAAAACCTACTGCACAGGATGTTACAGGTAACATGGCCATAAACTTGAAGTCAGGGGTGTTTCCCTGACCCTGATGCTCTAGCAGTTTCAAGTGACTCATGGCTTGTAATGGAGAAGCCAGATCCATAGTTGGGATCCATGGTTCTTTCCAGTCTCCATTTACATGGTCGCAAACACATTGAGGGCACCCACACAGTTTATCCATCTCTTGTGAAAACACAAACATACCCTCATCCCTACATCAGTGAAGTTACTGAGCGTTTTCATCGTTCTTAGGGGGATTTTCATAATATATTTGTGTATACTTTCCTTTTTCCCTATAACATTTACCAGTGTCGTTCTGCTGTAGTCTTACTATCTGTGCCAGGAGTCAAAAAATTTAACTAAATAAGTTAAAAATAAAATTAAAGTAAAAGTAAATGTATTTTGTTTGAGGTGGTAACTGGTCTCCTGTTTCCCCTTTCTGTTTTTTTCAACACGCATTGTAATGTTCAATTTGTCCATTCTATAATTCCTTGTCCTTGGGCGTTGTAAGGAATTCCTGTTTTATGAATGATTGACCACATCTGTAAAAAATTTTAAAAAACATAAATAACATAAGCGTGTCCATTGTCAGTTTGTAATTCTTTAGGAACTCACTATATGAGCAAATGATGACAGACAATGTCATTGTACATAACAAGCTGTCTGACCTGGTTTGCATGTAGCATGCCGCATATGAGAGTAAGTGTCTATAGTCACATGATCAAAGGAGAGCTTGCCAATGGCAGCTTTGTGAGTAACATCCGTCTGGCAGATTTCATTTGAAGCTAAATCTCATAGGTTACAGCCTTCTATGGGTGTGACTCCAGTGACGTGCTGGCAAGTAGGACAGGCTTGTATAGGCTGCAGCCTGGCTGTTAGGCAAATGAAGCATACGAGTCAAGACAGAGTTTTGATGCGGTAATACAGGAGAAGTTTGAGCTTGTTGAAATGCAGAACAAATCAACTTATTGGCTCTATTGTTACCTAGAAATAGTGGTGTAGGGAGTTGTGTGAGAGAGCAAATATGAGAAATATAAAAAGCAGCACAAGAGCAAACAGCCTGTTGAAGTCTTAGAAACAAGTTAAACAGCTTCAGTTCTAGGGTGCTTTTAATAGTGGCAGTCCGAATGTGACTGGCTACATTTACAACATAGGCTGAATCACAGAGAATGTTAATAAGAGATAAAGCAGTGAGCTCTAAAACCTGAATAACTGCCATTAGTTCTGAGCATTGAGCTGAAACTCTGGGTTTTTTTATTGTATGAGTATGCTTATACCATAAGTAGCTTTGCGACCTTTGGAAGAGCCATCAGTAAAATAGGTCTGGCTGTCTGAAATGGGCTTGCGAGGAGTAATCACAGGGAAGATGAAAGGTTGAACTTTTAAAATGGCAAAATTTTGTCTGATGGATAATCCTTATGTATTATTCCTACATAATCTGAAAGAGCAATTTGCCACACAGTCAACATTTCCCATGCTGCAACCTGTTGTTGGGAATCCAATATTTTTCCTCACACTTTTAGACTGGCTCTAAAAGGAGAAAAGTAATTCTGTCTGGATCATATCTCTTAAGTGATTTTGATCTATCCCTACCCCTTGTTATAAATTGAGTAGTTAAAGAAAGATAAACTTGCAGAGATTTTACTCTCTGATTGAATTTCTCATATTTTTCTATGATCTGGCCTAAAAGTCCTGTTGGACACTGGGGGCTAGAAGGAATAAAGAGAACCAAAATGTTTCATGGCTGTAGCTGGGAGGCCTGTGTTTGCTGAAGAATCTGCACTACAGGCTGTAACTCAGCTTCTGCCTCCTTAGTAAGTTGCTGGAACAACTGGTTTGTCTCCTAAGCCCATTGCTCCTAATGAAGAATTTCCTTGGAGGGTCTGAGTGTTTGAGTTGATGAGTAACAATACCTAGGGTTGGGCACAGCCAATTTATATCTCCTAATAGTTGTTGGAAATCATGGAAAGCTTGTAATCTGTCCCTACGGAGGGCGACTTTCTGAGGTTGAACATTTTTTTCAGTAACAGTAGTGCCTAAGTATTGGTATGAAGTGGTTGTTTCTACCTTTTCTTGAACTGTTTTGAGATTTCCTCCTGTTTTGCTTCTCTCAACATTTGGTGTAATAACTCTTCCATTGGAGCAGCCAAAAGAATTTCATCCATATAATGAATGATGTGGGCCGCAGGAAATATTTTCTGAGGCTCCTTTAAGGACAGTCCTACAAAATGCTGAAATAGCATAGGACTGGTGAGGATGCTTTGGTGCAAAACTTTGCTTATCCTTCCCATGTAAGGGTATAATAAGGAAATAATCTTTAAAATCTAGTACTATGAATGGTGAATCACTTGGGATGGCTGTGAGGAATGGCAGACCCTGCTCTAATGCACCCATTGATTTAATCTGCACATTAATAGCTCTCAAATCATGTATCAATTTGCTGGCAAAGTGGTCTGTTTTTACATACTAAAATTTTGCTGAAACTTTACACTTGTGTTAACGCTACTTAATCTTTAATATTGTCTGTGTGTATGTACACACACATATATATACACATACACATGTATGATATGTGTATATATACATACATTTATAAACACATACCAGGGTGTACAGGTATACGTACATAAACTCTGGGTATTATATATGTGTGTATAAAATAGATATATATACAAAAATTCATATGTGTGCATAGGTGTATATACACACACACATAAGTGTGTGTATGTGTATATATATACTCACACACATAAGTGTGTGTATGTATATATATACACACACATAAGTGTGTGTATGTGTATATATATACACATATACATATATATTCATATTTATCTATGTGTATATACACATAAGTGTATATACACATGTACACACATGTATATGTGTGTATACATACACATACATGTATATGCAAATGGGTTTATATATGTATATATGTTTGTGTGTATATATACAGATACACTTACAGGCACATATGTATCTGTGCATATATATGTATGTAATACATATATATGTAATACCCAGAGTTTATGTATGTATAACTATACACTCTGGTATATAATTATATAGATTGTATGTCTATATGTATGTATATACATATATATATATATACACACATATGTCTGTGTATATATATTACACATGTGTATATATACACACATAAACACACATGTATATAAGCGTGTGTGTATTTATAAGTATATGTGTATGCTCTGTATATATATGTGTGTATATATTTTGGAAAGCCTCTCTCTATCTGGGTTATCACAATACTATTCTAGGTCCCAATCTATCGGTTTAAAGTCTTGTAATATAAAGAGAATCAGGAATTTAGAGGCAACCTGTTTCTTGATCATTTTCTTTATGGGTAGCAGTTTAATGGAGGGTTAGTTGGGAGAATTGAAGAAACTGAGGATGATAAACTGACTAGAGAAGTCTCTGGATAGGGGACAGAAGAAAAGCAGGAACATCTGGAAGTTTCTTTTGAGGGTTTCCTGGGGGTTTGTTTCTCTGATTGCTGAGAATTGTTCACTATAGACAAGTCTGATGTGCTAAGAAGGCATGATCAACATTACAGTGTTTAGAAATATCTGGGTTTTTTGCAGAACAAAGAAATCTGGCATATATGGTACCACAGACAAATTGCCTTCTCAATTGCAGAAAGTGTCTAGATGTTGGATGGTATTGAGAGAGAAAACTTAAGTAGATAGGCTGGACTCTTGTTAAAACTACTTTAAGCAAAGAGACAGACTGAAATATCAGGCTGCATGCAAATTAAAAAAAAAAAAAAAACCTGCACAAACCTGCAGTCCACTCATATAAAGAACAAAGCTTTATAAATAAACTCTTTTGTATTTTTTTGGCCTAAAATATGCCTACAGATAATGTGATAAAAGAAGAATATTCTGCATAAAAACACTTCTCTTCCAGAAAATAGTCTCTATTTAGTTTACCCAGTGGTCTTCAGTGTGTTCTAATGAACACTTTTGCAGTCACGTGGATGTACCACTATATATATCTGTCTGCTATTTTGAGGTATCATTAGACTTTTTTTTTCTTCACTGTAGTGAAGTCAGATTGAAAACTTAAGAGGGAAAAAAATGACTGTTGGCAGCACAGATAGGAGAGAGATGTATTTCTCACTGTAAGGCAGGTTCTGCTGATTTTATGAATTAAGAAAAGAGTGTGCTTACTAGTCTTGAAAAAGTACTAGTTGGCTCGAGTCAGAACCTTGACCCAGGACTGAAATTTAGCTGAAGTAAAAATTTATAGTGGCTCAGCTCACAGTGGAAAGCATATCTAGAAAAAAGAAAAAGAAGAAGAAAAGTGCTCTTTGAAGCACATTGAAGCCCCTTGTGTAAAAGGAATAGAGACTGTTTTTCTTGAAGTATGTGCGTTATCTAAGAAGAAAAGTACTTTTATGTAGAACATTCTTCTTTTGTCAGATTATCTGTTGGCATAATTTAGGTAACAAAAAAATGCAAAAATATTTGTTTCTTAGGCTTTGTTCCTTTACATGAGTAGACTGAAGGTTTCTGCAGGTTTTTTAAAAATCTGCCTGCAGACTGGTATTTTAGCCTGTTTCTTTGTTCAAAGTAGTTTTAGCAAGAATCCATCCTATCTTCCTAACGTTTCTCTCTCAATGTTATCCAACATCTAGATATTTTCTGTAAGTGGGAAGGCAAATTGCCTGAGGTACTTTCTTTGTCCTGCAAACAACCTAGATATTTGTAAGCACTGTAATATTGACCATGCCTTCTTAGCATATCAGACATGTCTATAGTGAACAATTCTCAAAAGTCAGAGAAACAAACTCCCAGGAAACCGTCAGAAGAATCTTCCAGATGTTCCAGCTTTTCTTGTGTCCCCTATCCAGAGACTCCTCTAGTCACTTTATCATCCTTATCTTCTTCAATTCTCCCAAGCAACCCTCCATTAAACCGTTAACCCTAAAGAAAATGCCTAATAAACATGGTGTATCTAAATTCCTGGTTCTCTTTTTATTATAAGGCTTTAAACAGATAGATTGGGACCTAGAAAAGCATACTGATAACCCAGATGCATACAGACAGGCTTTCCAAAATGTTATCCAAGTGTTTGGTCCTACGTGGCAACATGTTATGTCATTCCTAAGCCAAATCTTAAGTACTGCTGAGCAACAGGAAGCCACACAGGCAACAGAGAGTTTCAGAGACAAATAGCATGTTTAATATAGGCAGGCAAAGAACAAAACCAGTGCAAAAAAAAAAATATGGGAAAGGAGACAGAAGCCCCATTTCCAATAAGAAGGGAGACGGTGCCCATTAAAAACCATAACTAAATACCTACTGATTTTACAGATGAGTGGAAACAAAAAGACTTTCTAATGTGCATGTTAAAAAGCTTCCAAGGACCTGGAATCAAACCTCTTAATTGATCCATACTGGTTATATTGAAATAAAAATCACATATAAATATTTCAATCTTTATGAAAAGGCTGAGAGAAGATTCTGTGGATTTTGTGAAACAATCATCTCTATCTCCTGATTTAAATAAAATACAGGTAATCTTAATAGGCAAGTTTATTACTCAAACGTTAACTCAGAAGATAACTACAAAAGCAGACTATGGTAAAAGATACCACTGTAGAAAAATTGTGGGTGGCATTCTTGGACCTTTAAAGCAGGGCCCACAATGAGGCATGGGAAAGGAGGAAAAAGCAAGAGATAAACAAAGGCATTAGTGATTGAATCACAGGTCTGCAAAATCCAGGACTTTTGAGCTGTACCTTCTAACTGCTGAAAGTTTGGCAAGCCAGGACTCTTCAGGAAGAACTGCAGAGAAAACAAAACGATGCCACTTCAACCCAGTCCAGCCAGTGGTGGTGACCACTGGAAGGTGGAAGGCCTGCAGGGACATAGTTTTTATTCCAGGGCCAGATTTTGGATGACCAGGTAAGACTTATGCATCCCAGGGCTCAATTCAGGCTTTAATTGTGTCTCACCAATGCACCACAAGTAGCAAATTCTCACTGTGTGACATCACAAAGAGTAATTTATCTCGGGTCCAAAAACTTGACGAAGGTGCACATAAAGTGTCGTTAGAACCGAAGTTTAAGAAGGAAATTAAAATAGCTCTCCACAGTGGAAACCCAAATTTTTTGTCCAGTGTGACGCTGGTGTTTGGTGTCCTCATGTACTGGGAAATGGAAGAATGTGATGACTGATCTCGGAAAAGCCTTATTCAGCTTGGCTTTGGAATTTTGCTTGGGACCAAACAAGTGTTGATGTGAAAGCTTGGCCGACGACCTCTACCCATGACTAATCAGAGGCTGACGTGATTATTTATACTAGTTCAGGTTATATTCCAAAGCGTGTCCAGAAAAGTGCCCACTGAAACTTGTTGTCGCCCACCGTGTACTTTCCTCACCTGAAGAAAAGCCGCTATTTTTGGAAGTCCACTGCTTATACAAAAGATGAGGATGTTTCCTTGTTGTTCTTGTTTTTCAATCCGTATGTTTGTGAGCATATTTTGTGCATAAAGAACAAAGATCTGTCTATGTTGGACTGTGTTTCTTCATGTGAGTGGGCTGAAGGTTTGTGCAAGTTTACTAATACGTGTCTGTAGCCTATTTTTTGGTAAGCTGGATCTTTGTTCCTAGAAGTTATACCAAGGGCCCCCTCAGCTACCTAACTATTCTCTGCTGTTAGCAAGAGTACAACCCTACTACCTAACTAACTTCCGTTAGACAGAATTGATCTTTCTAGCTACTTCCTGCTAGGGAAGGGGGGTTGCACAATGAGACATAACAGCTGGAGCTCCACCTGAGTTCAGGATAAGGTTTCACAGAAACATGGTGTTTTCATAAGCGGTTTCATTTGCAGTACCATTTGGAGTTTGGTTTCCTCTATGTGAGAAGAAAAATTTGGGTTATCCAAATATATGTTATAAAATCAGATAAGCTGAGGAAATAAACAGCTTAAAAATTCTGAGGCTGCTGACATGCCCTGTAACTGACAGCTGTAGTTATGCCAGAGAAGTTGTGGATGCATAGGGCTTGGTTTTGCTTAGCTTTCTTAGTCTTATCCCCACAAAGACAAACACCACTTGAGACTAGAAGATAATGTCCAATGTAAGATTTGAAAGAAATTTTTCTATTTTTCTTGTTCATTTCTGTAGAAATCAAATATAATAGGCCTGAGTTGACAGCAAAATAGTCTAAAATTTAATAGTTAAAATAATTATTGGCATAAACTGTGGGCCAAATTATTGTTCTTAAACCAGCTTTCTACGTTGCCATTGATGAAACTCTTCTTCTTGAGGAACCTCTGATAAGACCTCTTAAAGCCAAGCACAACCATGAGTTTTACTTCCAAATACTCATGTGTTGCAGGAAGTTACAGACCCCAAACAGAGGGACCTGCTGAAGCTGTGGCAGAATAATGTAAATTGTGAAGATTTCATGGACCTTTATTAGTTCCCCAAATTAATAATCTTATAATTTCCTATGCCTGTCCTTATTTAATCTCTTAATCCCTTCATCTTCATAAGCTGAGGACGTATGTCACCTCAGGACACTGTGACGATTGTGTTAACAGCACAAATTGTTTGTAAAGCATGTGTGTTTAACAATATGAAATCTGGGCACCTTCAAAAAGGAACAGGATAACAGTGATGTTCAGGGAACATTGGAGATAACCATTAGGTCTGACTGATTGGGAGCTGGGCAGAATAGACACATATTTCTCTTATTGCCAAAAACAAGTAAGAGAAATATCATTGAGTTATTTCCCTTGTAGGGAATATTAATAATCAACAGCCCTGGGAAAAGAATGCATTCCCAGGAGGAGGCCTATAAAATGACTGCTCTAGGGGTGTCGGCCTTATGCAGTTGCAGGTAAGGGATGAAACACACCCTCGCCTCCTGCAGCACCTCCAGGATGGCTTGGATTAGGACATTCCAGCCTGGTGAATTCCAGTAAGACTGGTTCTCTGCTCTAGAACCCTGTTCAGATGTTTATCAATGACACTGCATGCACAGCAGGACATGGAACTTCATTAGTAATTCTAGGTTCACCCTGACATTGTGATTTCACCCTGACCTTGTGCCTTGTGATCTTTTATTGCCCTGTGGAGCATGTGACCTCTGTCTCCCATATCCTATGCATACACTCCTTTCCCTTTGAAAATTGCTAATAAGTCTTGCTGGTTTTGAGCCTTAGGGGGCATCACAGAACCTGCTGACATGTGATGTCTCCCCCAGACACACAGCCTTAAAATTTCTCTCTTTTTTTGTAACCTATCCTTTTATTTCTCAGACTGCCTGACACTTAGGGGAAATATAAAAGAACCGAGGTTGAAATATAAGGGGTTGGTTCCCCCAATACCTATGACTTGGTTAAACTTTTTGCTTCTTGAGATCCAAGCAAATGGGATTTCTGGGCATGTTAATAAATGACATTCTTTGATATTTGGGGTTTCATAAAGACTGTTTCAGGGTCTAAAAAGGCCTTTGTTTTACAGCTTATTTATAATGACTTCTAGCCCTTTTCTACCTTCTGGTTTGTGAAATAACGCTTCTGGCCAGAAAAAATAGTGCAATCCTTAAGGTAAATACAGATGCATAGAGTGATTGTAGCCCAGCAACATTTCTCTCGACATCCCATGCTTCTTAGTTAATATTAGTTTCCACTTAGTGGAGAAAAAGAGTTTGTCCTGCAGCCATTCATATGGAGGCTTCTATATGGACCACAATATCTCTACCTAGTAATAAAGTGGGATTTTTAGGAATTATTAAATTGGTATGACTAAATAGAAGGTTGTTTCAACTATAACTAAGGGGCTGAGAAAATATTCTATAAAGGTCTTTTGCTGACACATCCATCATTGTCACATCAGGGGAGGAGAGAAAGCCAAGATTGAACAGCAGAACAAAGACATCCACTCCAATTTCCAGAAGAAAGTCTACTTTCCTCCCTTCCACCTTCAGAGTCACCCAAAGATTTTGAAGAGTTTGGAACGCAAAGAGTATGGCAGCTGTTAGAGCTGGGGAATTGATCTCCAGGAACAATCAGTCTTGCTGGATCATTTGTGAGATTGGTCCTGGACTTAGTGGTGTATGGCTCATTAATCAGCACACCCTTCTGTGGTCACCACCACAGGTTGGAGAGTGTTGAGATGGCTCTCTATTGTTTTCTGAGCATTTCTTGGGAAAGTGTCCTGTCTTGCCACACTGATAGCAGTTAGCAGGTGCCACTCAGGGACTTGGATTTTTATAAAACTGTATTGTGTTAGCTAGAGTCCCTGTTCTTCTCTTGTCTTTACTCTTCTTCTTTAATGACTCGTCATGTTTCCTATTGTAAAATCTGAAGTGCCCACATTCAGGAAGTTCTTCACAGTGTTATTGAGATGAGAACGCTAGCTTGAGTTAGGGAGGCAGCAAGGAATTGGTCCCTGGAAATCTACCAGTCTGCCGGTTCATTTCTCATTTACACGTAATAGATAAGCAGCCTTAAAAATATCTGTCTGCAGACACCAATAAGATAACTAACACAGAGTGTTGTATCTCGAGGTCCATATTGTCACTGACAGAAGAAGCTTCAGTCCATTCAGATAAAAATCTTGTGAAAACTCTGGCTCACTGTGATAAGGGAACCAGCCAATGCACAAAAATACTTTTGTCTTTTGTGTAATCAGTTGGCTCCCAGGAAGTAGTTTATTGTCCATTTTTTGGCATAAACACAGTGAGTGCTGGTGGGTTCTGGTTGGCACATTTGTTTCTTTTTGAACTGTGAGTCCAGCCTTTATAAATTACTGTTTAATTCCTGATTAAGCCTGGGCCAAATTCTTGAGCCAAACTTTTACATCACCTCCTGATAGGTCATGAGATGAGCTGAGCAGTAGATATAAATTATGACTACAACTCCTGATTATTTCTAGGCAAGTTTCTTGGGTTAAGCTTTCTAATTATTCTCAGGCCAAGACCCTGAGCCAAGCTGAATCGCATGATCTTCAAAGCAGTACACTGACTGAAAACATTTCTTTCTCTTGCTAGTTTGTAATAACCCTGAACCCCAACCTCATACTGGGAAACACATTTGAGTCCTTATTTTGTTTGACAGAGAGCTTTCTTCTCATGCTTTTTTTTTTTTTTCTTTAATCTCAACTTTGTTTCTCAGCTTCTTACTTTTTTTTTTATTTAAGGCAAAGATCTTTGGGAATAATTACAGGCAAAGGGATACTATTACAACTTGGTGCATTGTTGAGACTACACATATGTTGCT
The DNA here is from genome assembly GCF_028885625.2 of Pongo pygmaeus. Classification (NCBI taxonomy): domain Eukaryota; kingdom Metazoa; phylum Chordata; class Mammalia; order Primates; family Hominidae; genus Pongo; species Pongo pygmaeus. The sequence goes on along the minus strand of NC_072397.2, from coordinate 31,294,457 downwards.
ACATGGGCTGGGAAGGAAATAATTCATCAGAATGGTAAAAGTAGACTTTAAACTTTCAAATTCATTTAAAAAATATCTTGTTTGTTTTAAGACTTTTTTTTTTTTTCATAAAGAGACTGGCAATGACATGTGATATAGAGGAGATCCTAGGTATGCTAAAAGTTTCAGCTTGAGGCTACATCTCAGTGTTATCTGATTACCATTAGACTAATTCTGGTCTGTGACAACTCATCAGGCCATTGACACAAGGACTTCCCATTTTTATCTATAGAATTTACAATGTTTCTTTTCACAGCTATAATGTCTTTCATATTTTTTTCTATGCAGTGTTGTGGGCAATTTTACAGCCTAGGTATGCAGGTTTCCTTAACACAGTCACTCCTTGTCTTAGTAATTAGTAGTGAAATTTAAAAAGGTTTGTTTTTGGGATTTCTGTGAAACAAGAGGAATTCAAGATTTCACTATAAATTTTTACCTATAAAGGACAATTTTGTCCCTCAATAATAGATAATCATGGCACTGTATGGGAGGGATTTGACTGCAAATAAATACTCTTTCCTTTATTTGGAATTTTTTACAAAAATATTATTTTCTTTCACATAAAAGTTACACCATGAGACAAGTTAATTTTTGACTGTTGGGAGGCATTTAGTGGAGACAACATATCTAACCCAAAATCTCTCTCTCTAACTTTTGAATAAAAAGAATTTTGTGTCAGAATATTCAACCTAGGATTTCTAACCTTACATCACTCACTAGTGAAATGAGATTTCTTTCCTACCTGGAGCCTGGTCAATCCATTATCCAAAACTTACAGTTTTGAAATTCTTTTCCCATTTACATTCTGCCATCAGTGATTAGCCCCTATGTCCTATCTTTATGCAGGCAGCCTCCACTATTAATTGTTGGTAGAAAAACAGTGTTAAAGAGCAGATTTTAACCTCTTTGCTTTCCCCATCTAATGAAGGGCCATTCAGACATTCAGTTTCTACCGTTTTGAGCCAGCTGTTCTGCATGGCAATAGTTTTGCATTTAAAATGTTTGAAAGTCAATCTTTCTCATTCTCAGCGATTCTGATATTTCACTGGGAACATGGTTAGGAAAGCCAAAGTTAGTATGAAGATGCTTCCTCTATTAAAATGTCTAGCACAAATTTTATTACTACATACCATTTGCAAGACCTCTGGGGTAACTTTCAAGCCTTTGGGGTTCAGTGGGTCTAGGATAAAAGCAGGGCAGAAAGCTACAGCCTTTCACAGGTGAGTGTAGCTAGTGCTTCTGACTAGTCCTTCCAGATTTATGTGTAAAGGCTATGCTTGCATTTCTAAGCAGCACCTATTACAGTTTTGGGGGCACAGATGAGACAAAGGAAAAAGATGAAAAAGGATACCCTAACACTTTCTATGTATCCTGGGTAACACCAAAAGGAGGAAGTCATCTGAATGATACCTTGTTTAGCATCTGTTTCTAAATAGCAACAAAGCATCTGTAGACTGCACTCCCCTTGAGTGCACTTGGAAGTCCTGGAACTCCATTGACCCTGAGTCTCTAAATTTATAAACAATAATAATAATATTCAACAGGCAACAAGGTAGCCATGTGGCCATGTTCCTGATAGGAGGACAGGTCCTCTCAAAGAGGCATAATTTCAATAACATCTAACAACTACGTCTTTTTGCTATTCAAAGAAACCTTTAGATTTTGTAAACATTGTAAAATTACCCCTGCACCTTTGGGAACCATACGAGGTAAGTCTACAGTACACAATTTTCCAAAGTCAAAGAGACAAATCTCTAGAGAACCATCAAATGCAATTTCTGAGTGCCCTATCTGACTCCTTTAACCGGGGCTCAGAATAGTTGTATAAAAACACCTCTTATTGTGCAATCCCAGTAAACCTCCAACTTTACTGCTGCCCCTATAACAAATGCACAATGAATACTGTGCTACTAAGGTTTAAATGTCCTTCTCATGACAGTAAACTTATACACATAAAGTTGGACTTAAGACAGTTCCCTGATGAACCTGATAGACATACACAGGTTTTCCAACAGTTCAACCAACAGTTTCATCTTATGTGCAGAAATGCAGTGCAACTTTTAAGCCACATTTTAACTACTGCTGAAAAACAGGCAGCACTGCACACAGCAAAGGAATTTGAAGATGAACAACGGACATCCTATAGTCAGTCAAAAAATAAACAGAAGTGAAAGATGAAAAATGGGTAAAAAAAAAGACAGAATTACTATTTCCAACAGAAAGAAAAACAGTGCTGTTTGAAAACCCCAAATGAAGCCTTAGTAAACCTACAGGTGAATAGAAAAGGAATCACTTTCTACTGTGCATATTAGCAGGCTTCAAAAGAACCAGAACAAAACTTGTTAATTACTCTGAACTGTCCTTGTTGAAGTCAGAAACTAGAAAAAATCTCACAGGTTATTTGGAAAGGCTGAGAGAAGCTTTAGCAAAACATTCATCTCCATCTCCTAATTCAATCAAGGGAGACACAATTTTAAAATACTACTTTATTTCTCAGCCATCCTCTAATATCAGATCAAAGCTACAGAAGCAGGCCATGGAATCAGATAGCACTGTGGAAAACTTTCCGGGGTGGCTTTTTTTGGTCTTTTAAAACAAGAACTGGAAAGAGGAGACCTAGAAAGTAGAAGGGAGTCACAAGAGAATGAGAAAGGCATTATTGGCCACTTCAGAGGCCTACAAGGTCCAGAATCTCCAAGATGCACCTGCTGATTTCTACTAGTGTGACAAGCTAGGGCACTTTCAAATGAATTGCTCAGACAGAAAAAGAATATATCTCAACTTTGTCCAGCCTATGAGGGAGACCAGTGAAAGTAGGAGTGTTCCCAGAGACTTAGGTCACCCGGTCCAGTGCATATTTCCCAGATTGTTCAGCAGGAATAATGGTTCCCCAGTTCTACCAGCTATTCTGATCTACAGGATTCAAGTAATTCTGGAGGTAAAATGGAAATTAAACAACAACAACAAGAACATTTTTCTAAATTCTAGAGCCTGTTTCTCTCTTCTTCTCTCCAATCCAGGGCTCTCCTCCTCCAATAGTGAAGAGAGTTAGCTAGCTTGCCTTCTATAGACAGAAAGAGAAGTGTCCCCAGAAACTTCTCGGCCCACTGATCAGTGCCTCATTTCCACGTAAGATAAAAAGCAGCCTGTAAATAAACATTCAAGCAGCAGGCACCAATAAATGAACTAGAACAGAAAGTTGTGTCTGAAGACCTGACTGCAGCTACACAGAGAGAAGAACCTCCAGCTCACTCAGAAACTTGCAGAAACTTCAAGCTTACTCAAATGGGAAAACAAGGCCTGAAATAGAAATGCATTTGTCCATTTTATAATCAGTGGACTTCCAGATATATTTCTTTTCCTTTGGTGAACATAAAGAGAGTGGGAGAGTGGGAGCAAGTGCCTTTCAGGGAACAATTTTCTTTTCTTCCTGGATTGTGAACCCTACCTCTATGAATCATTATTTCAGCCTCAGATCAGTTCTGGACAAAATCCTAGGCCACAGGTTCACTTCAGCTTCTGAAAGGTTGTTGGCTAAGCTGAGTAGCCCCTGTGAATATTCACTTTAGCCACTAATAAGAACTGGGCCGAGGTCTCAGGCTAAGCTTTCTGATTGGGCTGGGATCTAAGGCCCCAGGTCGAATGATGTCACACATTTTTAAAGACAGCCCACAGACTAAGTGCATTTCTTACCATTCAAAACACACAAAAACGCTAAATCCAACTTTCATATTGGTTAACCCATTTTGACCACATGACTGCTGGCATCGAGCTTTTTTATTTCACTTCTTAAACTTTCTCTTCAACCTTAGTGCTCTTTAGTCTTTGAAAAATATGTCTGGGATCTTTATTTTTCTGAAACATAGAAAATAAACCCCCAGTATTACCTTAGATAAGTAGAGACTGTTATGTGTTTGTGTACTGGTGAGACGACAATAATAGCAAGATTGTGATGGGCTTCCTGGGAACACACTAACACACTGCTAAACTATCTGGCAATAATTCAAAAAAAAAAAAAAAAAACTATTGGGTCTCAAAATCTAAAGCTCAGCTTTCTCAGACTTCGGTACAGTACCTGGATCTGGTCTTATCAGAAGTTACCAATGTACAGGGTCATGAAACAATTCAGCCCATTTTTCTTAACAGTTAAGAATATTCTTGGGCATTATTTGATTTTTCAGATGGCGGCAGGTACCTTAGTACAGAGAAGTAGCTCATCTTAAATACCACCTCATAGAAGAAACTAAAGCAGATAAAACTCACTGGTTAACTTAAGAACCTAGTACTCAAAAAAATTTAACCAGTTAAACAAATCTTACTTAAGGCAGAAGCCCTCGGTTTTATCATAGTAAAGGCGTTTAATCTCCATATATCAGAAATAGAGAAAACAGACGTTGAAATTATGGATGAGGCTTGAGGTCCAGCTCAACATCCAGTGGTGTACCTAAGAAAGAATCTCAGCTTGGTTTCTAAAAAGAAATGGGTAACCCACCTCTGAGCAGCTGCGTCAGTGACATTGTTGGTGCCGGAAACCATCAGGTTAACCATAAAAATAACATATCTGTTTCCACACCACCCAGTATACCAGTACTGTGGTTCCTTAAAAAAGTCTCTTGCGAACTGACAGTCACCTCCTGAAATATCAAGCTTTGCTGCTGAAGGATCTGCAGCCCATTTGAAAGCCTGTACTTGCCTGGACCCAGCAGCATTCTATCAGGGGAAATTTGAGCTGCTGAACGTGACTGCATACATATAGTGGTGTAAACCAGTGAAATAAATAATAAACACTTCTGTTGATATTCTCTGTAAAGTTAAATTAACGAAAACACTCTTAGAAGGCAATCAGCTTAATTAAAAATGGAGATTTATGCTATATGTATATTGAAGACATTCATGTTTGTCTCCTCATAAATCTTGTTTCCTTGAAAAAGTTTTTCTTTCAATCTACTAAATTACCTTTCTCCACTCTATCTTGACCCATGTGGTGCATGCATAAAAGGTTCTTGGATAAAAGCTGATGATGAGGGACATCTTGAGGCTAACAGAAAAGGCACCACCCATCGTCTTTTATGAGATATCTGCATTTCTTATGTAGCTCTTGGAATTAGAAGTGAATAATACCTCTGAAAATGAAAGCCTGACTCTTCCTTACAGCTCTGAGTTTCTTTGGAGACGTGGTCTCACTCTGTCACCAGGCTGGAGTGCAGTGGTACACCATCAAATCATTGCAACCTCTGCCTCCTAGGTTCAAATGATTCTCCTGCCTCGGCCCCAAATTAGATGAGACTAAAAGTGCCCACCAACATGCCCAGCTAATTTCTGTATTTTTAGTAGAGATGGGTTTTCACCACGTTGGCCATGATCTCTTGACTTCTTGTTCCCCAATCATGGGCCTCCTAAAGTGTTGTGACTACAGGTGTGTGTCACCATGCCCAGCATCAGTGAGGCTTTTTTATTAGGCCCTGGAAACTATTCATATCCCAGTTCTTAAAGGGCCTCAGCAAGAGGTCAATAATCCAATTGCAAATTTGGTAAAATAAAATTTTATAACTTCTGGAACTTCTGTTTTCTGTGTGGTTACATATGTGTTATGTACATATTTTAAAAATCTAATTAATTAACTTAGTGAAGAATAGGTATTTGGACTAAATATTTTGCTTCCAAAGAAATGAAGGCTGTTGCACTTTTCAGTTCATGTGACTTTAACTTATGAAAAACAACAACCACCTAAGGCCGGAAGATGTATAAAAATAATCACTCCTTTAACAATGCTGTAATAAATCATACTTTACCTGCACCCAGACCGTAATTTTATAAACTCACAATGTTTTACATTCAAGTTATTAATTTTATTATTATTATTGTTATACTTTAAGACTTAGGGTACATGCGCACAATGTGCAGTTTAGTTACATATGTATACATGCGCCATGCTGGAGGGCTGCACCCATTTACTCATCATTTAGCATTAGGTATATCTCCTAATGCTATCGCACCCCCTCCCCCCACCCCACAATAGTCCCCAGAGTGTGATGTTCCCCTTCCTGTGTCCATGTGTTCTCATTGTTCAATACCCACCTATGAATGAGAATATGTGGTGTTTGGTTTTTTTGTTCTTGCCATAGTTTACTGAGAATGATGATTTCCGATTTCATCCATGTCCCTACAAAGGACATGAACTCATCCTTTTTTATGGCTGCATAGTATTCCATGGTGTAGATGTGCCACATTTTCTTAATCTAGTCTATCATTGTTGGACATTTGGGTTGGTTCCAGGTCTTTGCTATTGTGAATACTGCCACAATAAGTATACGTGTGCATGTGTCTTCATAGCAGCATGATTTACAGTCCTTTGGGTATATACCCAGTAATGGGATGGCTGGGTCAAATGGTATTTCTAGTTCTACATCCCTGATGAATCACCACATTGACTTCCACAAGGGTTGAACTAGTTTACAGTCCCACCAACAGTGTAAAAGTGTTCCTATTTCTCCACATCCTCTCCAGCACCTGTTGTTTCCTGACTTTTTCATGATTGCCATTCTAACTGGTGTGAGATGGTATCTCATTGTGGTTTTGATTTGTATTTCTCTGATGGCCAGTGATGATGAGCATTTTTTCTTGTGTCTTTTGGCTGCATAAATGTCTTCTTTTGAGAAGTCTCTGTTCATGTCCTTTGCCCACTTTTTGATGGGGTTGTTTGTTTTCCTCTTGTAAATTTGTTTGAGTTCATTGTAGATTCCGGATATTAGCCCTTTGTCAGATGAGTAGGTTGCGAAAATTTACTCCGATTTTGTAGGTTACCTGTTCACTCCGATGGTAGTTTCTTTTGCTGAGCAGAAGTTCTTTAGTTTAATTAGATCCCATTTGTCAATTTTGGCTTTTGTTACCATTGCTTTTGGTGTTTTAGACATGAAGCCCTTGCCCATGCCTGTGTCCTGAATGGTAATGTCTAGGTTCTCTTCTAAGGTTTTTATGGCTTTTGGTCTAAAGTTTAAGTCTGTAATCCATCTTGAATTAATTTTTGTATAAGGTGTAAGGAAGGGATCCAGTTTCAGCTTTTTATATATGGCTGGCCAGTTTTCCCAGCACGTTTGATTAAATAGGGAATCGTTTCCCCATTGCTTGCTTTTCTCAGGTTTGTCAAAATTCAGATAATTGTAGATATGCAGCATTATTTCTGAGGGCTCTCTTTTGTTGCTTTGATCTATGTCTCTGTTTTGGAACTAGTACCATGCTGTTTTGGTTACTGTAGCCTTGTAGTATAGTTTGAAATCAGGTAGCGTGGTGCCTCCAGCTTAGTTCTTTTGGCTTAGGATTGACTTGCCAATGTGGGCTCTTTTTTGGTTCCATATGAACTTTAAAGTAGTTTTTTCCAACTCTGTGAAGAAAGTCATTTGAAGCTTGATGGGGATGGCATTGAATCTGTAAAATACCTTGGGCAGTATGGCCATTTTCTTGATATTTACTCTTCCCACCCATGAGCATGGAATGTTCTTCCATTTGTTTGTATCCTCTTTTATTTCATTGAGCGGTGGTTTGTAGTTCTCCTCGAAGAGGTCCTTCATGTCCCTTGTAAGTTGGATTCCTAGGTATTTTATTTTCTTTGAAGCAATTGTGAATGGGAGTTCACTCATGATTTGTCTCTCTGTGTGTCTGTTTTTGGTGTGTAAGAATGCTTGTGATTTTTTTACATTGAGTTTGTATCCTGAGACTTTGCTGAAGTCGCTTATCAGTATAAGGAGATTTTGGGCTGAGACAATGGGGTTTTCTAGATATACAATCATGTCATCTGCAAACAGGGACAATTTGACTTCTTCTTTTCCTAATCGAATACCCTTTATTTCCTTCTCCTGACTAATTGCCCTGGCCAGAATTTCCAACACTATATTGAGTAGGAGTGGTGAGAGAGGGCATCCCTCTTTACTTCCAACTACGTGGTCAATTTTGGAATAGGTGTGGTGCAGTGCTGAAAATAACTGACTTTGTGTCAGTTTTCCAAGGGAATGCTTCCAGTTTTTGCCCATTCAGTATGATATTGGCTTTGGGTTTGTCATAGATAGTTCTTATTATTTTGAGATACGTCCTATCAATACCTAATTTATTGAGCGTTTTTAAAATGAAGTGTTGTTGAATTTTGTCAAAGGCCTTTTCTGCATCTGTAGAGATCATCATGTGGTTTTTGTCTTTGGTTCTGTTTATATGCTGGATTACATTTACTGACTTGCGTATATTGAACAAGCCTTGCATCCCAGGGATGAAGCCCACTTGATCATGGTGGATAAGCTTTTTGATGTGCTGCTGGATTCCATTTCCCAGTATTCTATTGAGGATTTTTGCATCAGTGTTCATCAAGGATATTGGTCTAAAATTCTCTTTTTTGTTTGTGTCTCTGCCAGACTTTGGTATCAGGATGATGCTGGCCTCATAAAATGTGTTAGGGAGAATTCCCTCTTTTCTCTTGATTGGAATAGTTTCAGAAGGAATGGTACCTGTGGTAGAATTAGGCTATGAATCCATCTGGTCCTGGACTCTTTTTGATTGGGAAACTATTGATAATTGCCACAATTTCAGAGCCTGTTATTGGTGTTTTCAGAGATTCAACTTCTTCCTGTTTTAGTTTTCGGAGGGTGTATGTTTCAAGGAATTTATCTATTTCTTCCAGATTTTCTAGTTTCTTTGCGTAGAGGTGTTTGTAGTATTCTCTGATGGTCATTTGTTTTTCTGTGGGATCGGTGGTGATATCCCCTTGATTATTTTTTATTGCGTCTATTTGATTCTTCTCTTTTTTCATCTTTATTAGTCTTGCTAGCGGTCTATCAATTTTGTTGATCCTTTCAAAAAACCAGCTCCTGGATTCATTAGTTTTTTGAAGGATTTTTTGTGTCTCTATTTCCCACAGTTCTGCTCTGATTTTAATTATTTCTTGCCTTCTGCTAGCTTTTGAATGTGTTTGCTCTTGCTTTTCTAGTTCTTTTAATTGTGATGTTAGGGTGTAAATTTTGGATCTTTCCTGCTTTCTCTTGTGGGCAATTTAGTGCTATAAGTTTCCCTCTGCACACTGCTTTGAATGTGTCCCAGAGATTCTATAATGTTGTGTCTTTGTTCTCATCGGTTTCAAAGAACATCTTTATTTTTGTGTTCATTTTGTTATGTACCAAGTAGTCATTCAGGAGCAGGTTGTTTAGTTTTCATGTAGTTGATTGGTTTTGAGTGAGTTTCTTAATCCTGAGTTCTAGTTTGATTGCACTGTGGTCTGAGAGACAGTTTGTTATAATTTCTTTTCTTTTACGTTTGCTGAGGAGAGCTTTACTTCCAACTATGTGGTCAATTTTGGAATAGGTGTGGTGCGGTGCTGAACAAATGTACATTCTGTTGATTTGGTTTGGAGAATTCTGTAGATGTCTATTAGGTCTTCTTGGTGCAGATCTGAGATCAATTCCTGGGTATCATTTTCAACTTTCTGTCTTGTTGATCTGTCTAACGTTGACAGTGGTGTGTTAAAGTCTCACATTATTATTGTGTGGGAGTCTAAGTCACTTTGTAGGTCACTCAGGAATTGCTTTATGAAACTGGGTGCTCCTGTATTGGATGCATATATCTTTATGATAGTTAGCTCTTCTTGTTGAATTGATCCCTTTCCATTATTTAATGGCCTTCTTTGTCTCTTTTGATCTTTGTTGGTTTTATTTCTGTTTTATCAGAGACTAGGATTGCCACCCCTGCCTTTTTTATGTTTTCCATTTGCTTGGTAGGTCTTCCTCCATCATTTTATTTTGAGCCTATGTGTTTCCCTGCATATGAGATGGGTTTCCTGAATACAGCACCCTGATGTGTCTTGATTCTTTATACAATTTGCCAGTCTGTGTCTTTTACTTAGAGCATTTATTCCATTTACATTGAAGGTTAATATTGTTATGTGTGAATTTGATCCTGTCATTATGATGTTCCCTGGTTATTTTGCTCATTAGTTGATGCAGTTTCTTCCTAGCCTTGATGGTCTTTACAGTTTGGCATAATTTTGTAGTGGCTGGTACCGGTTGTTCCTTTCCTTGTTTAGTGTTTTCTTCAGGAGCTCTTTTAGGTCAGTCCTGGTGGTGACAAAATCTCTCAGCATTTGCTTGTATGTAAAGCATTTTATTTCTCCTTCACCTATGAAGTTTTAGTTTGGCTGGATATGAAATTCTGGGTTGAAAATTCTTTTGTTTAAGAATGTTGAATGTTGGCCCCCACTCTCTTCTGGCTTGTAGAGTTTCTTCCGACAGATCCACTGTTAGTCTGATGGGCTTCCCCTTGTGGGTAACCCGGCCTTTCTCTCCGGCTTCCCTCAAGTTATTAATTGTTAAAAGGTATTATTATAATGTGTAATTGAGAATACTGTATATGAATTTAATCTCCAGGTGTGGTAGAAGAGTAAAAGTTGCTTGTAGTGAAAATAAATTCTAGAAAGACATGGAAATGTACATTTTGCCTAGAGGTAAAGGATTTTCTTTAATTAACGAAAATAAAGCTAACTGTTTACTCAAACTGTGAAAATAGCTTTAAAAAAATTAATCTTGCAAAAGAAAACTCTGTGCACCCAGGCACTAGATTGAAAAGGGTGTTTTTTTTTTTTCTGCCATTAAGCATTGAAGTGAAAACACAAGAAAAATTTCTTGAAACATTAATCTTCTCCTTAGCAAATTTGTAGAAGGTTGTTAAAACGTTGTAATAAGTTTGTGAAAATCTCACCTCTTTGTCAATCTTTCTCAGGTTAAATATAATTTTATATAAGTTTTCATTAAGCTTAGGGTTAATATTGGGAGACAACTACAAGGGGAAAATTTGTCATTCTGAAAGAGATTATTATGTAATATTGAAGGCTGGTAAAAATGTTTCTGCCCTTTCAAACATTTCTACCAACTGTATTTTGGCAAAAACAATGATTTATGGAAATCTGGAATTGGATATCATAACATTAAATGTCTTAATCCTCTAAAATATTTGGCAGGCTTCCCAGAATAAAATTTTAATCTCAGGGATGTGTTTTCTGAAACCTGTGTTTTTGATGCCTCATAGAGCCCCTGGGGCATATAAAAAAGTTAAATAGTATTATAAAACATATTTAAACACATGTGATTTTCATGGTAATATTTTATTTTTTCAGAATTCTTTTAGTGAGTAATACTAACACAGGTCTCAAAACCACATTGGGTTTTTCATGTTCTTAATATCTGAAAATGTGCTATCAATTTTAATTAAGGTGATTATGTTAAGCTGTTGTAAACCACAGAAGTAACCAAATGTCTTTGCCTATTCTGTTTCTAACCACACTAGACATTTTGTCATTTACAGACATTTAATCTTCATCAAGAATAATGGCTTAAAATTAGCTGTAGAGCTTTATCGGTTGTTGTCAACTGTAGGTTTTTTTATAACAGGAAAATTTACAGAACTTAGGAATAGCTAAAACGCTTATAAGTATCAAGTAGGACAAAAGTTAAAATAGACTAAACTGACAGAAGAATGAAGCAATCTCTTTACCTTTATTTTAGAACATTTCTAGTTCTTGTTTTGTTTTTTGAAGTCAAGTGCACTTTCTTTTAAACTAGTTACAGCTTTTAACACTGTCAATTGGTATACTCCAGTTAAAAAAACATGGAATACACTTTTTTTCTCTATGCCTAGGTCTTCTAAAATTCAGAAAGTGTGTGTGATTTTTCTTAACTTACAACAATATAATTGTTTTAATCAGTGCTACAAAAAATGTATTTTCCTTTGCAACATAACCCAATAGAATAAGCTGGTTGATTTTCAAAGGCTTTGACTGGAAGAGCGTGCCTTCTTTAATGAATTACATCTGACTTTTAGAACCAATAAAAGCCCTCTAAGAAACCCAGCCTTATACATTGTTTACACAGTCCTAATACAGGTCTTCTAGTCTGTGGTAAGAAAAAAAAAAAAAAACACTTCCTATCAGGCCTAGGAACCACATGCAGTTGGAATCTCAAAAAACAGAGGAGTTCTTCCAAATAATATGTACCTAAGGGTCAAACCTATGGCTGGACTCAGCTTTATAATGTCCTATTTAATATTCCTTGTAGAACAGAGATTCATAAAAGCCCATGAGGAAATCCCATGTAAAGGTATTTCTCACAGCGCTGTACAAAAATTGTCTGGCTAAGTGTAAGACATGTCTGTTTTGCCAATGACTAAAGTTTATCATGATTCATTCTTAACAAAAATTAGGACTAGAAAAAGATATGTGTCTCAAAGCCTGTCACACTCCATCACCAATTTCTCACTTTATAAGTTGTTTTTAAGATTTTCTTACAATTTTAATTAACCTTTCTTATTTATTTATTTTTTTCTGTCCACCAACTGGTGAGGTCCAGCTACAGTTCTTGGAAAACAGAAAGATATGAGTAATAGAGAAATCTAGAACAATATTCTAATTCTGGGAATGCGTTCCACAAATATTTTCAGATAATAGAAGAAAATATGGTTCCTGTAACAGAATTTTTGCTTTGAAGGATCAAATCAAGAAAGCTAAATAAACCCAAGTCTCATGTAACAAAATCTTAACTGGTATAAATATAGCCACAATTATACGGGCATGTTAGCAGCCTTGAAGTATCTCAGCTGTTCTTACTCTCCTTGTCTCGTTGTGATATGCTTTTTCTAATAATCAAAACTGGTTTTCTTTTTTTGCCTTAAGTCTATCACACCTTAAAATGTAATGCAAATTATACCATGCATTAACATATCTTTCTTCTACAAACACTTAAACCAACCCTCAGTAGAATCCTACCTACTGTTTTCTACACAACACTCTTCTCCAGCAGAAAGCATCCGGAAAGACCAATACCCAAACTCCTAAGAGAAGTTAGAGTTTTCATTTCTGAGGGAAGACAAAGACAACTTAGCTAGCTTTCCATACGACAACAGCAAGGCAATGGTTTCTAGAAGACCCCCAGTCAACAGCTAAGGGCCTGATTCCAACATAATAATCAGACCAAAAAAGTGTAGGCACCACTAAGGGATCTAACACAGAAGGTTGTGCCTGATAGTATGGCTGCAGCAACAGAAATAGCAGAACTTTCAGTCCATTCAGATAAAATCTTGTACAAACCTGTCACTCATTCAGATGGGGGAACCAATGCCTGGCATAGGCATGTTGTTTTCTGTATACTCAGAGGGCTTTCCGAAAACCAAGTTTCTTTTTTTTTTTTTGTGGGCATAAACCCAGTGAGATCTAGTGGGTAATGGCTGAATATTTCTTTTTGTATTTGACTGGTTGCTCAACATATATGAATCATCATTTCAGTCCCTGATTATTCCTGAGCCAGCATCCCAGGACAAGCTTTTGCTTTAGGTCCTGTGCCAAGCTAAGCAGTCTTTGCAAATTACCACTTCAGACTGCTCCCAGGCAAAGTGCCTGGGTTAAGCTGTCTAATAGGTCCTGGGCCTGTGCAAAGCTAAGTCACACATTCTCCAAGACAGCTTGCAAACTAAGTATATATCTTTATTTTTTAGGCCATAAAAACCTTAAATTCCAGTGGACAACTTATTCAAGCTTCTATCTCTGCTGGCAGAGAGCTTATTTTGCCACTTATTTGAACTTTTGCTCCAAACAGTTTCCTTTGTCTACAATCCTTAATTTTCTTAAATGTAAAAGAAAAGACTCAGTGTTATCTGAAATGAAAGAAAGGCTGTTACATCCTGGCGCATTGTTAAAAGAACAATATTATCTGAACCTATGACATATTTTTGCAGCTTTCTTTTGATGTCAGGGTCTGTTTGAGTAATAAACTTTTCTCTTAAGATTAACTTTATCTTAACTCAATAGGGAGGCAGGAACATGTGTTTCACTAAAGCCTCTCTCAGGATTTTTAAAAAGCCTCTATAATTTTTATGTGTTTTTAACCTATTATGAATAGTTTAGAATAATTATGAAGTTTTGTACTGTTCACTAATAAGCCTTCCAGTAGACTCACTAATTTTTTTTCAGTCTGCTATAGGATCAATAAGATTCCAATCGAGTTATCAGCAGTCCATCCTTTCCTATTATGAATAAGAATTCTGTTATCAGTTCAACTTTTTTTTCCTTTCCACCCTCCCTTTTTCAATATTTTGTAAAAGACATGTGGTTGATCCATGGATAACTCTGCTCTCTGTAAAGCTGCATGCTTTATGGCAACAGTTAGGGTTTGGTTTAGGAGTAATGTGTCATCTATTCAGGTACGATTATGCACTTGAGTTAGATTTTGAAATATCTCTGTATGTTCACTGGGGTCCTCAGGGGCATTTGCTTATGTTTTTCATTTTTTTATCTAAGTCCCTACAATGAGAAGAAAATTTTTACTATACTAGTATCACATCTATGGAGTATTTTCTGCAGGGGCAACAGTGAGGTTGGGTTTTCTTTAGTGGCACCAGAAGACAAGCTGATGAAAAGGCTCTTGGAGGTTCTAAATGAGGGTGGCATGTATGGCATTTAGAAGATATGTTTGGGTGTTCCTCAGGGGCTTGTCTCTGACTTAATGAATTATCTCTCTGAAATTTGCCTGTTATGACGGCCAAGAGGGCAGAATCAATTTTACCATGCTTAGAAAGATCTGGGTTTTGTCCCAAGTCAAAGCAAGGTTGAATAAAAAAAGAAACAACCAAACTCTTTTCTTTACCATCTGAAGAAAAGATGTATCTGTTGAAGAGTACTAAAACGAACACTTCCCTCAGAAAGCTAGGCATGTCTGTTCTGGAGTTCTTAGGGCTGTCATGCCCTTGAGCAACAAATACATAAATAAGCGACTTTCTTTTTCAGAGCCTCACAGTCAACGAAATTTCTGTGTTTCAGACAGTAATCTAGAGAAGTGCACACTGCAGATAGTTTGTGAACTTTCTAAAGAAATATAGAAAAAATCTTCCTATTATCTTTTTCCCCCTTTTGAAATAGCCCTGACTGAATAGAAAGATAGGATATTCCTTGATTTTGCATTCCTCTTGTCTTTTCTGAGTCTGGTGACGGACATAGTTGTCCCCCATGGATGCAAGCTAAACCTTCACCCACAGTTCCAGAGGAACTGCAGACCAGGACAAGTAACGTTTACCTGCACAGGCTTTAGCTCTCCACTGGTGACTCCTGGTTGATTTCTTAAGTCTACTCAACCCAGAAGATAACCAAAGTAACTTGGGAACCTAAAAAAAAAGATGGTATAGTCATTGGATTCTAGCAAGACAGTTGTATAGAGTAAGAATTTTAATGCTATTTGTGGCTTGCCTTGCTATGGCTTAGAAAAAAATATTGAAATTGCAGGAAATAAGATCAATTGACTTTGAAACATAAAATTATCTGTTAGTTTAAATGTCAGTGCTGCTGGAGGAAGAAGGTGTGCCTCAAAACAAGTAAAGCTTGTATGGCTGGCTTTCATAAGACAGTACTTAGCTAAAATGTGTCTCTCAAAGGCACCTTCTTTCTGATTATTGAAAGTGGAAATTTTCTGTTTTCTGATAGGGCACAGAGTCTTATTACTATTAGAGAGATATAGGAAAGAGAGGAGTTAAAAAACCAAGGGTTTTGTGCAAAGTACTGGCAAGGCTTCCCCACAGAGAAAAAGTTCATTTCACTAGGTTGCATTTTAAGATCTAAAATGTTCCATGAAAATGCTGAATCCCGGGTTTATATACTCAAAAGTGAGAAAAAGAAGGTTAACTATCATCACCTGTCCCCACAGTATGTTTCTCTTCAGAAAAAAGATGTGTCTCACAAAGAATCTCTTTAGATATATATGGTTGTGTGCATCTTTTTAAAGAGAAATAACCAGCCAAAAAAGAGAAATTTTATTTGAATGTATGCCATTCCCTACAGTGACGTGAATATCTATCATTGGCGGACAAAAAGATCCTTATCAAATAAAAATGTTTAGATCACAATTTTGAATTCTTCCTATTTGAAAGAAAAAAATCACAAAATAGCAACTCTTTGAATTATATTTCTAATGACTGACTTTTACCAGTGCGCTTACATCTCCAGATCGCAACATTGCATACAAAGATGAAACAGGAGGGATATTAGCAACACAATGCAAAATATAAACAAATAAAATGCCACAGAAGAGCCTGAAATTTTTGGTGGCAATACTCTGACAGACTGTCAGAAACGAGTTAGTTTTGAGGTCTTCACATAACACCGTGATATAGTCTTATCCAGAAATCTTCAATTAACTTAGATATCCTTTCAGTCCTATGTGACAGCTGGATCCTCTGTGAAAGAAAATAGTTGGAACAGAGGAAACATTTTCAACAGTGGAGGGTGAAAGGAGACTGCCAATGTGTCTCCCAACATCCCTTTCTCCTAAGCTTAGTAAGAATGGCAGGCAATCTATCGGATTTTACCTGGCACTTGCCCAGAGCTTTCTTTGCTCTTCAGAAATTAAAAAAAGAAAAAACAAACAAACAAACACAGAGAACAAGGGGCAGATGTGAATGCAAATAGAAGACAAGCTGCAGATATGAATGTAAGTAGTTTGGAATTGCACTCCTACTCACCTTTTTTATTTAATGGATTCTCACTCTGTCACTTAAGCTGGAGTCCAGTTGCAAGATCTTGGGTAACTGCAAGCTCCATCTCTGGGATTTATGCCATTCTCTTGCCTTAGCCTACCAAGTAGCTGTCACTACAGCTGCCCACCACCACATGCAGCTAATTTTTTGTATTTTTAATAGACTTCATGGGAGATTCACCATGTTAGCCAGGATCATCTCGATCTCGATCTCCTTGTGATCTGCCTGCATTGGCCACCCACAGTGCTGTGATAACACTCATGAGCCACCATGCCCAGCTACTAGTGACCTTTTTAATTAAAGCCTTTCCCAGTCCGTGAACCAAAAACAAACCTTGCTGTACCCCTGTGAACCAAAATCTATCAGGTGACACACAGATTTTTTTAATCTCAAGAAAATTAAAAATTATGAATGCAAAAGGGGAGATGATAGCAAATGTGTAATATGTTAACTTCTGGTGGAGTAGAGTCAGTCGCCCACTCTGAGAAAGAATCTGATATTTTTATGGACTCAGAAGAAAGAAAATGTACTAACTAGTTTTGAAGAAAGTACTACTTATCTTTCCTGGGTCCTTGTGCCTGGAACTATTAATAGCTGATGCAATGACTCAGCTTGGCTCAGGGACTTGGCCCTGAGCCACACAAGAGCTAAAGTGAAAGCATGGCCCAGGACCTTGGCATGAGACCAGAAGCTAAAATGATAATTTACAGAAATTTGGCTCAGAGCCTGAAGCATGTTTAATAATATAAGGTGCCCTTTGTAACACACTGGAGTCCAATATGTACATGTTCTGAAAAAGAGACTATTTCCTGAAAGCAATCTGGTTACACAAAAGACACAACATTTTAATGCGTGGTCTTGTTTTTTTATCTGAGTAGCTGTGGGCATGTCTTAAGCACACACACAAAAAAAGTTGGGCTTTAAAAAAAAAATTATTTGGTTGGGCCATGGGATTGTACAGGATTCTTAAAATTCTCTCTGCAGCCTGATAGTCCAGGCTGTTTCTCTGCCTGTGGAAATTTTCCCAATAACCCACCACAACTATATTGCTTTTCTTTGTCAATATTATTGAAGACCTAGAAAGTTTCTGAGGGTTGAAGGCACATTGTTTGAAGTTTCCTATGTGCAAGGCTTTTCGCCCCGTGAAACAACCAACATCTTTGTAAATATTGTAAAATTGTTCATGCCTTCTTAGCAGTCATATCAGAAAAGCCCACAAGAAACAACTCACAAACATCAGAGAAACATTCTCCCTGGAAACAATCAAAACAAAATTTTCTTACTCCAGGTTTTCTCATCTTCTTGATGTAGAGAATCTTTTAGTCACATCATCATCAGCTTTTCCAGTTTTTACATCCAACCCTCCATGTTCCTTACTACCCCTATAGGAAATGCCCAATGAATGAGGTGCCAGTAAAGTGCAAGTTTCTTTTTCATTACAGTGCCTTAAATAAATAAAGTAAGACCTGGGGAAGTTTTATGATACATCAGTACATATATAGAGACTCCCTAATATCTAGCCCTTTTTGGGGGGGTCTTAAATAGGAAGACGTTATGTTATTGCTAAGCCAAAATCTTACTGTTTCTGACAAATAGCCCTACAGTCAACAGAAAGATGCTGGGCCAAAACACATTTCTTCTATAGCATGTCAAAGAGAGAAAAGCAGTCAAAGAGAGAAAGAGTGAAGAAAAGACAAGATCCTAATCTCCAGTAGAAAGAGAGACACAGCCCTTTGAAAATCCTAATTTAAGCCATAGTGATTCCATAGATAAGAAAAAGAAAAAAAGAAAAGTAGAAGAAAAAAGAAAGCAGGACATTTGCCCTTTAGATATCCTAGATCTAAACCTTTCCCAAGCCAGGGCTGAGATGACGTCTTTGGGTCTTTGCATTTTCTGGCATTTCTTCTTTTCTGGATGACACTGCATCCTTCAGTGTCTGCAGAAGAGAAAGCTTGTGGTATGCCTGATTCACCTAAAGATCTGCAGGGAATTGTCACCTGTACGAGCACCTGACCTGCTTACCTCATCACAGATAACATGCAAAGCTGTGTGCAGTGGCTGGACTCAACCAACACTCACTCATGCATCTGCCTCCATTCTGTGCCTGGCACATCCATAGCAAACTGAAACCTAAGCCCATAGTTTGAGCTGAGTGCAGGCTGTAAGATGGGTGTGTAAAATTAGACAAGCAGGCTCAAGGGAAACTTGCACAAAGGTGACATCATCCACAGAGACTGTTGGCTGGTGAAGCGGCACCCTAGAGATCTTGTGACAAAGATGACATTCATCACCAGTGGCCAGTGGATTATTCAATTATGCCTATGTAATGGAGCCTCGATAAAAATCAGCAAGACAGTATTCATAGGGCTTTTGGGTAACTGAACACATACAGTGTTCTAGAAATTTGTGTGCTCATAAAAAGAGACACTGATACTTTTAAAGCCCATACAGAGTGTAGGTGTCTTTGTTTTGAAAGAAGTTTCTGCCTTTAATAATGGGTCCAGAATTTTAACTTATTAACAAGAGCACACTCTAAGGTAACCTAAATCTTCACATTACAAACATTAGAACCGGGATATTTCCACAAAAATGATTCCATAATTCACTAATAAGGTGCAACAAGTTTTACTTTAGAGAGATAAAGTTTTCTTTTGTTAACTAGGTAAGAATCAGATATTTATAAAGGAAAATAAAATCAAGTGATATCTCACCACAAATTCTAGTCATATGTTCAGTTTAGGAGAATGATCATCAGTGAATTTTGTGCCAGAAATATTTATTCTAAAAGAAAAGTCTTTTAATTTATAATTGTGTGTCTCTGAAGTGCTTGTGCCACTGTAAAGTCAAGGGCACCATCTCATACAGTTCTGTGTCCTTCTGGGAGGGAAGCTAAGGCTGCCTTATAACCCAGTAGAGGTATTGTAGCATACAAAAATAAGAAAAATCAACATTATTACAGGATTCTCTGTCATAAACATCCAATAAAACACAACTCTGGTCTTATATATAGTAGTAGCCATAGATACACATTAGGGCTTCCAAGAAGAATCTAGTACCCAACAGTCTGCTTTTATATTTGGGCTTATGTGAGCATAAAATAACCACATTTGGGCAAACAAGCTGTTTTATTATTTCTTTTAAAACTACAGTGCTTAAAAATGATGTAATAATTTCAATACCTGGCTTGGACATTTCCGGTTTTGTTTCCAAGCCTTAGCTATGGGTGAAACTGTTTTGGGCTATGAAGATGGATTAGGGCATCTTGCAACTCATGATGCATTTGGTTCAGCTTAGTTCTCGCGTCCAAAGCAGACAGACTGACAATTAAAACTCATCAGTTTTATTTTCAACATACTTTAACATGGATTCTATCCCTTGGGCTGAGCTCCAGATCTTCCTCAGTACCTCACACTCTCTCTCATTGGCCTGTTCCAACTCCAACTTAATATTACAGCGAACAACGGCCTTAGATTCTTCCAGTACAATTTGATTATATGAGGCAAGCTCCTTAATTTGAATCATAACCTCTTGGGTGAAAGTTCCACTCAAAAATACCTGAGAGACCAGGCCTTTGGCACATGACTCCCGTGCTGTCAGCTTTCGCCCAGCAAATAACATTTCATTGGCAGATGCTTTACCCATCATTTTTTGAAATGTAATAGTTGAACAGCCATCTGGACTCTGTCCAAAGGTCATACAAGGGGTTTGGAACCAAGCCTTTTCATTAGCCCACACGAGATCACAAAGAGGCAGGATGGATGCACCTAGTCCAATGGCAGGGCCATTGACTGATACAACAATAGGCTTTTTAAATTGAATAAAAGTATTCACAAATTACTTGATGGTGTCCACCATTTCAAGGCTTGCTCTGTTTCTGTCATTCCTTAAGTGTGTCACAAAGTACCCAAAATCAAGACTGCAACAAAAGACAATTCCAGCTGTACTGAACAGCACGAGCTTGCTGTCATCCACAGCAGCACTATTCAGAGCTTTAACCATTTCTTTGATTGCTTCTGTATTCAGTGCATTTTTTTTCTGTCGATCTAGTTGATAGCACTATCTGGGTGAATCCATCCTCTTTCTTCACTACAATGTCTCTGTATGTGCTGGCACTTTCTGTTAACCTTACGGTAAAGTACGTCTTCTTGATAAAAGGCTGGCCTCTGCTGTCATCAGTAATATTTCTTTGCCCACCTTTCACCTTTGAAACTGAGGTATGCACCTCTGTTGTTCCATTGGCTGCTAATGAGTCTATTAATACCACTATACCTTTTTGGGTAACTGAACCTGTGGCCATGGAAGCAGTAACTGAGCCAGACATCTGTGACATTGGTGGGTGTATCTGAGTCTTGTTCTCTATTCCAGTTTGTTCTGCACCAGGACGTGACAAATTGTCCTGGAGGAATTTCCCTTCTGTCACCTTGAAGACCACCGTGTCCTACTGATCTGCTGCAACAGGGTCCAGTTCCCCATGTTTCTGAAAGCCACTCACAGTTTTCTTGTCGTTAAAGGGGCTGTCAGGTGCAAGGATCTTGATAGTTGAATTTATTATCTCCATATTCTGTGTGTTGGAGAGAATTGAAGCTGCCTTCCTCCTAACGATCTTGCTGGCAGCAAATAACTTGCTATTTTTGGATCTGTGGTGTCTATCAGTCACTAGCGTTTTAGGAGAGTTCTTAGAATAGCTCGCTTTTGTAGATCTGGAAGTTCTTCTTCTGGCATTGTTTGAAAAAATTCTACTGGTTCTAGTCCATGTCAGTTTCTTCTGTTTTTCAGTCTGTCGTCTATTAAAATCATGTATACGTTTTTCACAGTCCGTGAGGTGCTGCTCTGGTTCCCAAGTGTCATCCTGTTTGTCCTAACCTTTCCACCGAATCAAACACTCTGTATTCCCATTTTCATCTTGTCTTTTGTCAACAATACTTTCAACCTCAAACTCCTGGGAAGCCATGAGGAAAGACACAGGATTGGAGCAGTTGCTGTGCCAACATTGTTTCAGTTGTGTCTCTACATAGCCACTCCTTTCTGCCTCCAGTTCTTCACCAGCTTCTGCGTATGGATGAACCTCTTCTATTTCGTCACCACTGGTGTAGTGAAAATTGTGTGAAATAACAGCTATGCTATGGTGCATGAGAGCTTGCTCAGTAGCCTCAGGTGAGAGTAGCTAAATCCACAGCCACAACCTTCTGGTGTAGAACAGAAAGCTTTCTTCCTGCCTGTTACTCCTTTGTGTTTGTTTGTTTAATTGTGGTTGCTATGACGATTGTATGGAACATTCTAATGTTCTAACATTTTTAAAGTTACACTAGCTTACCTTCAGTAACATACAAAACCTTTACTCCTGTATAATTTACCTCCACTATTTCACTTACTGAGTCCTCAAAATTATACCTTTATTCATTTTATGTCAAAAACAGAAATTAGAAGTGTTTTTTAAATTAAATATATTTGTGTTTTAAGATACGTGGAGAACAACTTGTGGAGGTGCATGTTGTTAATTTTTTTTTTTTCTTTTTGATATGGAGTCTCACCCTGTCACCCAGGCTGGAGTGCAGTGGTGCGATGTAGGCTCGTTCAAAGCTCCGACTCCTGGATTCACGCCATTCTCCTATGTCGGCGTCTCGAGTAGCTGAGACTACAGGTGCCTGCCACCTTGTCTGTAAATTTTTTTGTATTTTTAGTAGAGAAGGGGTTTCACCGTGTTAGCCAGGGTTGTCTTGATCTCCTGACCTTGTGATCCATGCAACTCGGCCTCCCAAAGTGCTGGGATTACAGGCGTGAGCCACCGTGCCTGGCCAAATGTTGCATCTTATATATTTGTACATATATTTATCTTTACCTTAACCTTTGTTTGTTCATACTGCTTTTGAGTGTCTGTCCATTCTACCCTGAAGTACTCCATAAGACATTTCTTAAAGGGTAGTCTACTTGAAAAGGGTGCCAGCTTTTATGTGGGAATGTCATAATGTGTCCCTCACCTTTGATGGACAATTTGGTGGATCATAAGGTTTAGGTTTGACAGTTTTTTCTGACATCACTTGGAACATATTAGTCTACTGCTTTCTATCGTCTTAGTTTTCAGATAAGTAATCTACTGCTTTTCAGTGGTTGTTAAGATAAGCAATCCACTGGCTATTTTTAGGGTCCCTTTTACATGACTAGCTACTTCCCCTACTTCCTTTGAAAATCCTCAAGATTCTCTTTGTGTTTGTTTTAGACAGTTTAATTATCAGGTAACTTTGAGTTTGTTTCTTTGAGTTTTTGTTACTTGGAGTCTGTTGAGCTTCTTGGGTGCTTCCTTATTGTCTTAAATTGTTGCATTCTTTATGACTATTTTGTTAAATAGTCTCCATGATCTTTTGTCTCTTCCTTCGATCTTTCAAAATGCATATGTATGGCTGCTTGATGGTGTCCCTCAGGTTTCTAGGCTGTATCAATTTACCTTGCCCCTTTTCAGACTCTGTTCATGACCACTATATGGGTGAATGCCCCCCAAGGGTATGTATCACAGTGTGGGGACAGTTTGTCAGTTGGTCTCGCAAGGCTGATGCATCCCATAGCTCAATTCCCAGACTTCAATCATTGTGGTCTCATTAGTGCACTACAATCTAGAAATCTCTAAATGTGAGGTATCACACAGAGTTCTTTGTCTCATGGCCAAGAAAATTAAGGAGGGTGGATGCAAAAAGGTTGAATCAAAACTTTTATAAGTGAAAGTAAAAAACTCTTCACAGTGGGGGTGGAATGTGAGTGGTTTACCTATTATGAGACTGTGCTTTACAGTTTCTAAAGGCAGAGAAGTAAAGGAATGTGCTTAGTGTTTTTGGAGTAAGCGTTATTCGGCTTGGCCCTGAAACTTGGTCTTGGATTCACCTGGAGCTGAAGTGATGATTTGTAGAAGCTACAAGTCTCAGCCTTGGAACTTTGCCCTGGACCATGAAAGGAGCTGAAGTGACAGTTTGGCCTGAGACCTTGGGCTGGGACCAATCAAAGGATGAAGCAATGTCTCATGGTCACAATAATTAAGGAGGCTGGATGATGCAAAGTTCAAGTAGGAGCTAAAGTAACACAACAGCCATCTGGACTCTGTCCAGATGTCATATAAGGGATTTGAAACCAAGCCTTTTCATTAGCTCAGAAGAAATCACAAAGAGGCAGTGTGGATGCACCTATTCCAAAGGATGGGCTGCTGACTGATATAAAAATAGGCTTTTAAAATTGATTGAAATTATTCACAGTGTTCTTGATGTTGTTCCCCACTTCAAGGCTTGTTCTGTTTCTGTCCTTCCTTAAATACTTCAGAAAGTACCCAAAATCGAGACCACAGCAAAGGACACTTCCACCTGCACTGAACCGCACAAGCTTGCTCCCACCCACAGCAGCCCTATTCAGAGCATTAACCATTTCTTTAATTACTTCTATATTCAGTGCATTTTTTTATGTTGATCTAGTTTATAGCAACATTTGGGTGAATCCATCCTCTTTCTTCACTACAATATATCTGTATGTGCTGGCATTTTCTGTTAGCCCTCTGGTGAAGTACATCTTCTTGATAAAAGGCTGGTCTCTGCCATTGTCAGTAATATTTCTTTGTCCACCTTTCACTCTTGCAACTAATATAAGCATGTCTGTTTCTCCATTGGCTGCTAATAGCCCCATTAATAACACTGTAGCTTTTTTGGTAGCTGAGTCTGCAGCCATGGAAGCAGTAACTGAGCCAGACTTCTGAGAAAATAGTGGGTGAATCTGCGACTTGTTCTCTATTCCACACTGTCCTGCCCTGGGATCTGATAAAGCCCTGATGAGATTCCCTTCCTCCTCCTTGAAGACCACTGTATCCTGCTGATCTGCTGCAATAGGGTCCAGATTCTTGAGTTCCTGAATGCCACTCACTGTGTTCTTTCGTGACTAGGGCTGTAAGGGGCAAGTGTCTTTCTTGATAGTTGAATATAGTAGCTCCATATTCTTTGCGTCAGACAGACGTGACCCTGGATTACTGCTAACATTCTGGCTGGCAGCACGTAACTGGCTGCTTTTGAATTTGTGGTGTTGGCCAGACGCTAGAGTTTTAGGAGCATTCTTAGAAAAGTTGGGCTTGGTAGATATAGAAGTTCATCTTCTGGTATTGTTTGAAAAAGTTCTAGTTGTTCTGGTCCATGCCACTTTTTTATTTTTTCTGTTTTTTAGTCTGTCATCTGTTAAAGTCATATATACATTTTTCCCCAGTGCTGCTCTGGTTCCCAAGTGTCATACTGTTTCTTCCTAACCTTTCCAACACCAAATTTTATTTATTTTTCTTTTTTTTAGACAAAGTCTTGAGCTATCACTCAGGCAGGGGTACAGTGGCACAGTTGCACAATCTCGGCTCACTGCAACCTCTGCGTCCTGGGTTCATGTGATTCTCCCGCCTCAGCCTCCGGAGTAGATGAGATTACAGGGGCCTGCCACCACAGCTGGCTAACTTTATGATTTTTAGTAGGAACAGGTTTTCGTTGTATTAGCCAGGATGGTCTCAATCTCCTGAACTCGTGATCTACCCGCCCCAGCCTTGCAAAGTGCTGGGATTACAGGGTCACGCCAGTAATCCACTTCTTTCTGCCTGCAGTTCTTCACCAGGTTCTGCATATGGATGAGCCTATTCTATTTCATCACCACTGGTGTAGTGAAAATTGTTTGAAATGGCAGCTATACCATGTGCTTTAGGCTCTCCACACTTACACCCTGGTGGGACAGCTTGGGCTTTGTCTCATGGTACATGATAGCTGGCTTGGTAGCCTCAAGTGAGAGTAACTAAATCCACATCTCCTACTTTCCGGTGTGGTACAGAAAGCTTTACACCTGCCTGTTATTCTTTTTCTTTTTTAATTGTCATTGATACTGTGATTACATTGAATACTCTAAAGTTATTCCACTTTTAAGATTATACTAGCTTACTTTCAATAACACACAAATCCCTTAACGCTGTATAGCTTCACCCCCATGATTTCCTTATTGAGTTCTCAAAATCATACCTTTATGCATTGTATGTCAAAAACACAAGTTAGTTATAGTATTTTTATTAAGTATATTTTTGTTTTAAATTACATGGGAAAAAAATTGTGGAGGTGTGCGCTCTTACTTTTTATGTTTTATCATATCTTATACGTTTATCTTTACCGTAATATATATTCATTCATACCGCTCTTTATTGTCTGTTCATTTTACTCTGAAGTATCCTATAAGGCATTTTTTAAAAAGATAGTCTACTGGTGAAATGTCCCAGCTTTTATCTGGAAATGTCATGATTTCTCCCTCACTTATAAGGGACAATGTTTTGAACATCAGATTTCTGTTCAAAAGTTTCTTCTTACATCATTTGGAATATGTTAATCTATTGCTTTCTGTCCGCTGAGTTTTCAGGTAAGATTGCTGATTAATTTTGAGGGTTCTTGGAACATTACTAGCCACTTCTTTTGTTGCTTCCAAGAGTTTCTCTATCTTTCTTTCAAAGGGTTTAATTATCATATAATTTGAGTTTGTTTCTTGGAGTTTCTCTTACTTGGAGTTTGTTGCGTTTGACATTCTTTACCATTATTGTTTCTAAATAGTCTTCCTGATTCTTTTTGTCACCCTTTGAAATTCCAGTATGCATAATATGGCTGCTTGATAGTGTTCCACAACCTTTTAGGCTTTGTTCTCATTACTTTACTTTTTTTTCTATCATTTCCTAACTTAATAATATTAACACCCTTTCTTTGGTTTGCTGATAGTGTGTTCTTCCCCCAGCTCAAGTCTGCTTTTAAATATCTGTAGTGAATTTTTTTTTTACTTTTATCTCCAGACTCTTTTAGGTTTTAAAATAATTTTAGCTTTTTTATTAAATTTGTTCACAACTTTTTGTGCTTCTTTTGTTTCTTCTATTAGCTGACTCTGAAACTTAATTCTGAATATTATGTTTTAGTAAGACCACCATTTGGGCTGTCTAAAATAACTTTCAGATCATAATTTCTTTTTAATTGTTAAAATGAGCCATATTTCTCGATTTCACTGTACAGTTTATCTCTAGACTTCTTTAGGTTTTAAAATAATTTTACTCTTTAGATTAATAATTTTTGTTCATAATTGTTTGTGCTTCTTTGTTTATTCTATTAGCTTATTAAGTATCTAAATTTTAAATATTACATTTTGGTAAGGCTGCCATTTGGGCTGTCAAAAAAGCTTATTTTTTCGTAGTTTTTTTTGTAGTTGTTCTTAAAATGAGACATACTTCCCTATTTCACTCTGTAGTTTGTGATTTTGCCGGGGGTGAAAAAGAGCATTGAAATTTTAAAGTGCTGTAACTGTGAAAATAAGATTTTCTACTTCTATGGTTTGGTAGCGTTTTGTTTATTCATTACATAGGCTCTTTCCCTCCTGTAAATCAGCTGTAGTGAGCTTATTCTGGGGTCTTTTTTGAGGCACATTGTTTTCGGGCACGTATCGTTAAAACCACATTTCATTTTATATATATATATATATTTGTGTGTGTATATATATATATACACACACACGTATAAGTGTGCGTGTATATATAATTAATATATATGATTTATATATACTATATCAGATATATTATATATAATATATAATATATCAGATATAGTATATATAATATATTATATATTACATATGATATGTATATATGATATATAATATATAATATATGATATATATCATATATACTATACATAATACATGTATTATATATCGTATATATAATACATGTATTATATATCATATGACATATATGATATATAATACATATTAATTATATTATATAATATAATTATATATGATATTATATATAATATTATGTTACATAATATATAATACTATATATAAGTCTATATTATATATAATGTATAATTTAATGATATGTTATATATTATATATAATATGTAATATATTATATTATATAATATATATTATTTTATATATGATTAATTATATATGATTAATTTTGAAAGTTTTAGTCTACAAATGTCTTCAGAGAAAAAGAAGAACAATCAGGAAAAAAATATTTTTGCTTTTTAAATCTACTGAAAGTTGGTTGCACAGAGGGACAAAGAGCCTGCATAATGTTTAGGGAATAAAACAATGACTATTCACCTCTGTCGGGACCTCCATAAGCAGAAGCAGCAATCGGCAAGTGAGTCCTCCGAGATTTGGAGGACAGAGTCCCTTCTGTTTACCATGGCTCTTGTAAGCTGCTCCAGAAATATTTGGAAGGCAGCATCCCACAGAGCTGGTTAATAAAGAATAAGTAGCTGCTGCTGATCTGGGCTAGAAAATTGATGAAATTTAATTTTTATTTACTTTGCAAATCTTTTTTTGGAAGCTGGAAAACTTCATGTAGACTCGGAATTCTATAGTAATTGCATCATACTAATCCTTCCACTGCACCTATTGTATACTTGAACAGACAGATATACGGTGATCCGTTGTACATTGCATAACTTTCCCAGAATCTACTATCATTTTACTTTGGCCTATTTGTCTTTACACCTAAAGCACGCCTCCCATAGAAGTCACAAATGTGACTCCTTCGTTTAAGGGTACACTTGCAACAATGTGTGACTTTTTAAGCAAGAGCTCACATTTACAGTTCTTACAAGTAAAATGTTACATACTCTGACGTTGACTTACATGTTTTCCATACACTCTTTCTTCTGCTTGATCCTGAATTTATTTTTTGCTCGTTTAAAAAATTTGGCTAATATTTTAAAACCTTCTGTTGTATTTTTTATATTACAATTAGGTGTATTTGGGATTTCAATTATTATTGAAATCTTAAAATAGCCTACTATGAACAATACTAACTTGTGTGAATAATTTAGTGTTTAATGTCGACAATATAAAAATATGCTGCTCTTGTAGTTGTCCATCCTTCTCAATTTATATTATTGTCTGTGATTATATCTGTCCACACAGACTGTTCATTAACAGTTAAGTTTGCCAGGGTTGAAATAGTAATAGCATTTTTCTTATAGAGAAGCTTTAGTCACAATTTCCTTTAGCTCTTCTTTACCCAGACATGTTTGCTTGAATTTCATTTTACCAGTTATATATATCAGGTTTGATAGCATTTTTCTGTTAAACTTCGATATCCCACCACCTTCTGACTTCATGGTTTCAGCTGAACAATCATTTGTTACTTTAATCAAGACCTTCTTGTACTTAGCAAATTACTATTCCTTATCTGCTTTTACAATTTTCTTTGTATTGGCTCTTGATTGCCTATAATGTTTTCTGATGTGGCTATCATTGACTATATTGTGGTTAAAGATTTTTGTCCTCTTTCATCTTTAGATTGAGATTTTTAAGTTCAGGAAATGTTCAGCCATTTTTGCCTTACAAATTATTGGCTCCTGTTATTCTTCATTTATAAGATGTCCATATTGCATGTACCAGTACACCTCATGGTGTTCTATTTACTGTTGATTTTTTTTTTTTTTTACTTTCTTTTTAAATTTTAATCCTCAGACTGTGTTTTCAGTTTTTATTCCTTCAGATTGAACGAATATTTACCTGCTCAAATGTGCTGTTAAACCCCTTTATTATAGACTTTATTTCCGTAGTTATCCCATTTTTTTAAGGGTTCTTTTGTAATTTGTCTCACTGACGCTCTCATGTGATTCTTTGATCATTTGTCTATCATTTCTCTTTAGCCCTACTTAAGACTGCTGTTTTTAGTTCTTTGTCTATAAAATTTGGGACACACTTAATTCCTGCATTTAGTTTACATTGTTCATAACTTTCTGTTTGTTTTTGTGTTTCTGCTTTTCAGAAAACTATATTTGAAATGTCATAATGTGCTAACACTGAAAGTTACCTCTGCATTTGAAATGTCATAATGTGCTAACTCTGAATGCTTTTTGTTATTTCTGAAATGCAATGTGTTAGTTATTAAAAGCTTAGCTTGCATTCCATTGGCACTTTGAATAAGAGCAATATGAAAACTATCACTTTTAAATACAGGGTATGTATTAACATTCTCCTTTAACTCTCAGGGGGATTGTTTATCTCTCTCTCCTAACATTCACTTTCTTCTCACTCTGAAGCTACAGATAAACTTGAGGGTTAAAGTATATTGTTTTACATTTCTTTTAGAATGTTACTGTTGTAAAAATATGCATGATTTTTCTAAGTGCTTCAGTATGTTAAACTGCTTTTGAATATTCAGATTTTTACAAATACTAATCTAACTTTTGTTCCTGTTTATCCTTAACCTAGTGTAAAAAAACCGTATTTTTGTACACAGCAACTTAAATATTTGTGACAAATTCCTGGAATTTCCAATCAGTAGTGACTTCTGAGTTAGGCAAAGGAGAAATAAATGTTTATTTTATCAAATTTTCATATGTCCTCTAGAAAGACTGGGGGAAAAAAATACAATTTAGCACATAAGGGCTTCTTTGCTTTTTCCAGGAGCAGGAATCAAGTCCTCATTTTGACAGTGTGGATTTCAATTCTGAAGGTTTCATTTGTGCCTAGGAGGTGATATAACAATCCTTAAAGAAAAAAAAATTTACGATTTTATAATTGTCTTTCTGGATTAAATGTTTACTTGGTTGATATAAGCTATTGATTTTCAGGGTCCAGACTGTCTTTGATGGTTTGAAACTTTTTTTTTTCTTGGAATGTTTTGAAACTGCCATCCCTGCAGTTTTGCTTTTATTTTTGTCTATGAATCACTGAGTGTTTTCTAATTTCAGAGTTTATGGTTATTTATGAGGTTTATGTTTTCTCTCTTGTTTAAAATACTTAAAGTGAATGTTACACTTCTAATTTTGAATCCCAGAGGTTAGGTTTTTGTTTTACTGGTTATGTTTGAACGTTTTTTTTTTTTTTTAAGCAAATTATCAATTTTGTAGAAAATGTATGAATTAAGATTCTCTGTTATAAAGCACACTTTGATTTTTGTAAAACAAATATACAGTAAGTGGCTTACAAAGTGACTTTCAAATAAATATCTAAAGACAATAATAAGAAAATAATGTAAGCATGCAGCAAGATCAATAAGTACAATGATTCGTGGTGGAAGCTGGTATGAATTGTTTTTAAAAATCCAGCTACCTGTGGCTGCAGCAGACTGTAGAAGGGGAAAAATTATAGAGGATAAGCTCATAGACGTAACAGACAGTCCACGTGATTGTCTGGGGCTTTTATAGGTCTGCAGATTTTACTTTAGATTTCACTCTAACCCTGGTTCATGACTGAAAGTGGTATTGGTAAGGTTCTTACTAGCATCTATTGTTGAGAGGTTAGAAATGCTGCTAAATATACTAAAATCTTGAGTGTCAGACACCTTTGAGAAGTTAACAGTGTTGAAACATCTGTTGATAAAATTATTTTTAGTGGCTCACAATTGTAACTCTTTGATATTATATTTTGAAGATTTCTTAACTCCAACTTTGGTTTCCATAAAGCAGAGGGATTTGAAAAAATGTATATAATTTCCATTGATTCAACTTAGGGTAAACATTAATAAAGTAAGGTCAGTTCAGTTAATCAATGATTAGAAATTAAACAATATATTTTCTATTTCTCTGTTTTTCCTTCCAATTACTTTTTCAACATTTTTGTAATACATGAATGTCAAAAAATAACACCTTTGTCAGCCTCTGTTTTGGAGGTACCAAGGGAGAAAAGTCAATGAATGGCATTTGGGATAGAGCTGATCCTTAGTACAGTTGAAAGGCATCAATAATACACGTACATACAGGTGCATTGGCACACTATATTATGGATACACATTGTGCTTCAGAAAACACAATGTGTATCCATAATATAGTCATGAATGATCCCAGTCATAATATAGTCAAGAATGATCCTAGGATATTACAATAAGTGAGCCAAATGAAAGCAAATTTTCAAGGATTATAGCAGGGGTTAGAGGATTTTCAATTTTGCTAAAGTTAGTTAGTAGAACCAATGCTCAATTATCACCCACATTTAAAAAATAATTTGATAGAAGTTTGCATAGTGGGCATCTTTGATCAGAATTATTTGTTCTCTGCCTTGTTCGAACATAATAAAATAATGCATTCACAACCAATGCATATTAGACAGTAAGAGAAAACAAAAATCAACAAATGAGGAAACTGATGTAACAGGAAAAATTTCTAAAAATGTTAAGATAGATCCAAAAGGAGGTGAATTTCTACAATGGAAAATCTTTTTCATTTGAATCAAAAATTTGTTTCAGAACGTGAGCAACTAGCAGCAAACTGGTAATTATCCACATTTACACTGCTTCCTTAGTTCCCACTTAGCACCTGAGCTGTAGGCTCTGTTGTTGATGCTAGGGCCTTCTCCACTTGACAGAACTCCTACCCATATAGGGCTTGCTTTTTCTCCAAGATTAATAAAATGCCATTGAATACCTAAAAGGAAAAGGCAAGATTAACTTTTTTTTGCTTAATATACTAAAGAAGAGCTCTGCTGTTAAGACACATTCTTGGAAAAATGCAGAGAGTGTGAAATTGAGGCATTGGAACCAGTAAGTGGTGTACAGAAGCTGGCACTATTTGTAGAAGCAAAGTTGTTCAGGTAAAGCTTGTAGTGAAAGAGAAATATTTATTGAAACCGGTGACTGACCTGATTTTTCAAAGTGCTGGCACTATTTTATTATTATTACTGTTACTATTACTATTACTACCTGTAACAGTTTTTTCACTGAGGGAGCTAGGCTTTATAGATTACTTAAATTTAAACATGATGTTCATGGGTACATTTTACAATGATTACAGAACCAGTATTTACTAAAAATTTCTGAAAGTTTAAATTGTCATTTTCTAAGAAGACATAATACACATTTGTTTTTAAAGAAATGAAGTGTATTTACTAATTGGTAGCCATTTGTTAAATAATTCCTCTGATATATGTTCTAGAGGCTTGGAATTAAGTAAGTAGAAAAATAAGTACTTTAAAATTTCTTTTTTTTTCCTTTTTTTTTTTTTTTTTTTTTTTTTTTTTTTTTACATAGATGTGTATGGACCACTGAAGCACATATACACGTGTATATATGACAGGATTTTTTTGTATGGAATTAGTTTACAATGTCACCATTGAACAAGCTGACTTATTAAAAGAAGCTTTACAGTTTTAGTATTTATTAAAAGAATGCTTTTTGATTGTATCCTAGGGATAGGGATCAGCTCAAGACCTGAAGGAAGAAGACGGGTGACTTCTCCATTTCCAACTGAGGTACCGGGTTCATCTCACTGGGGAGTGTTATCAAGTGGGTGCAGGACAGTGGATGCAGTGTACCGAGTATGACTCAAAGCAAGGTGAGACATCACCTCACCCAGGAAGCAAAAGGGGTCAGGGAATTCCCTTTCCTAGTCAAAGAAAGGTGTGACAGATGGCACCTGAAAGATCAAGCCACTCCCACCCTAACACTGCACTTTTCCAACAGTCTTAACAAATGGCACACCAGAATATTATAGCCTGTGAATTGGTTGGAGGGTCCTATGCCCACAGAGCCTCACTCATTGCTAGCATGGCTGCCTGAGATCAAACTGCAAGGTGGAAGTGAGGCTAGGGGAGGGGCTCCCACCATTGCTGAGGCTTGAGCAGGTAAAGGAAGGGGCTGGGAAGGTCAAACTGCATGGAGCCCCCCACAGCTCAAGGAAGCCTGCCTGCTTCTGTAGATTCCACCTGTGGGGGCAGGGTATAGCCAAACAAAAGGCAGCAGAATCCTCTACAGACTTAAATGTCCCTGTCTGACAGCATGGAGGAGAGTAGTGTTTCTCCCAGCACACAGCTGGATATCTGAGATCAGACAGACTGCCTCCCCAGGTTGGTCCTGGATCCCCAAGTAGCCTAACTGGGAGGCACCCATCAGTAGGGTCAGAATGACACCTCACATGGCCGGGTAATTCCCTGAGACGAAACTTCCAGAAGAACGATCAGGCAGCAACATTTGCTGTTCACCAATATCTGCTGTTCTGCAGCCTCTGCTGCTGATACCCAGGGAAACAGGGTCTGGAGTGGACCTCCAGCAAACTCCAACAGACCTGCAGCTGAGGGTCCTGACTGTTAGAAGGAAAACTAACAAACAGAAAGAATATCCACACCAAAACCCCATCTGTACATCACCATCATCAAAGACCAAAGATAGTTAAAACCACAAAGATGGGGACAAAATAGAGCAGAAAAAATGGAAGCTCTAAAAATCAGAGCACCTCTCCTCCTCCAAAGGAACACAATTCCTCACCAGCAATGGAACAAAGCTGGATGTAGAATGGCTTGGACGAGTTGCAGGAAGAAGGCTTCAGACGATCAAACTACTCTGAGCTAAAGGAGGAAGTTCAAACCCATGACAAAGAAGTTAAAAACCTTGGAAATAATTAGAGGAATGGGTATCCAGAATAACCAACGGAGAGAAGTCCTTAAAGGACGTGATGGAGCTGAAAACCAAAGCACAAGATCTACTTGAGGAAGGCACAAGCCTCAGTAGCTGATTCAATCAACTGGAAGAAAGGGTATTAGTGATGGAAAATCAAACAAATGAAATGAAGTGAGAAGAGAAGTTTAGAGATAAAAGAATAAAAAGAAGTGAACAAAGGCTCCAAGAAATATGGGACTATGTGAAAAGACCAAATCTATGTCTGATTGGTGTACCTGAAAGTCACAGGGAGAATGGAACAAAGATGGAAAACCCTCTGCAGAATATTATCCAGGAGAACTTCCCCAATCTAACAAAGCATTCCAACATTCAAATTCAGGAAATACAGAGAACACCACAAAGATACTCCTCGAGAAGGGCAACTCCAAGACACATAATTTTCAGATTTGCCAAAGTTGAAATGAGGGGAAAACAATGTTAAGGGCAGCCAGAGAGAAAGGTCGGTTTACCCACAAAGGGAAGCCCATCAGGCTAACAGCTGATCTCTCAGCAGAAAGCGTACAAGCAAGAAGAGAGTGGGTGCCAATGTTAAACATTCTTAAAGAAAATAATTTTCAACCTAGAATTTTATATCCAGCCAAACTAAGCTTCATAAGTGAAAGAGAAACAAAATCCTTTATGGACAAGCAAATGCTGGGAGATTTTGTCATCATCAGGCCTGCCCTAAAAGAACTCCTGAAGGAAGTGCTAAACATGGAAAGGAACAACTGGTACCAGCCACTGTCACTACATGCCAAATTTGAAGACCGTCGAGGCTAGGAAGAAACTTCATCAACTAATGAACAAAATAATCAGCTAACATCATAATGAAAGATCAAATTCAGACATAACAATATTAACCTTAAATGTAAATGGGCTGAATGTTCCAATTAAAAGACACAGACTGGCAACTTGGATAAAGAGTCAAGACCATCACTGTGCTGTATTCAGGAAACCCATCTCATGTGCAGAGACACACATAGGCTCAAAATAAAGGAATGGAGGAAGAGCTACCAAGCAAATGGAAAACAAGAAAAGGCAGGGGTTGCAATCCGAGTCCTGATAAAACAGACTTTAAACCAACAAAGATCAAAAGAGACATGGAAGGCCATTACATAATGGTAAAGCGATCCATTCAACAAGAATAGCTAACTATCCTAAATATATAGGCACCCAATACAGTAGCACCCAGATTCATAAAGCACGTCCTAAGTGACCTACAAAGATACTTATAATCACACACAATAATGGGAGACTGTAACACCACACTGTCAACATTAGACAGATCAATGAGGCAAAAAGTTCACAAGGATATCCAGGAATTGAACTCAGCTCTGCACCTAGCGGACCTAATAGACATCTACAGAATTCTTCATCCCAAATCAACAGAATATACATTCCTTTCAGCACCACGTATCACACCTATTCCAAAATTTACCACATAGTTGGAACAAAAGCATGCCTCAGCACATGTAAAGGAACAGAAATTATAGCAAACTGTCTCTCAGAGCACAGTGCAATCAAACTAGAGCTCAGGATTAGGAAACTCACTCAAAACCGCTACACTACATGGAAACTGAGCAACCTGTTCCTAAATGACTACTGGGTACACAGCAAAATGAAGGAAGAAATAAAGATGTTCTTTGAAACCAACGAGATCAGGGACACAACATACCAGAATATCTGGGACACATTCAAAGCAGTGTGAAGAGCTAAATTTATAGCACTAAATTCCCACAACAGAAAGCAGGAAATACCTAATTCGCATCCTAATATCACAATTAAAAGAACTAGAGAAGCAATACCAAACACATTCAAAAGCTAGCAGAAGGCAAGAAATAACTATGATCAGATCAGAACTGAAGGAGATAGAGACACTAAAAACCCTTCAAAAAATCAGTTCATCCAGGAGCTGGCTTTTTTTGAAATCATCAACAAAACTGGCAGACCACAGCAAGACTAATACAGAAGAAAATATAGAAGAATCAAATAGATGCAACAAAAAATGTAAAGGGAATACGATCACCAGTCCCACAGAAATACAAACTACCATCCGAGAGTACTATAAACACCTCTACGCAAATAAACTTGAAAATCTAGAAGAAATGGATAAATTCCTGAACACATACAACCTCCCAAGTCTAAACCAGGAAGAAGTTGAATCTCTTAATAGACCAATAACAGGCTCTGAAATTGAGGAAATAATGGATAGCTATACAACCAAAAAAATTCCAAGACCAGATGGATTCACAGCTGAATTCTACCAGAGGTACAAGGAAGAGTTGGTATCATTCCTTCTGAAACTATTCCAATCAATAGAAAAAGAGGGAATCCCCTCTAAGTCATTTTAGGAGGCCAGCATCATCCTGACACTGAAGCCTGGCAGAGACACAACAAAAAAAGTGAAATTTAGACCAATATCAATGATGAACATCAATGCAAAAATCCTCAAGAAAATACAGACAAACAGAATCCAGCAGCACATCAAAAAGCTTATCCACCATGATCAAGTGGGCTTTATCCCTGGGATGCAAGGCTGGTTCAACATATGCAAATCAATAAATGTAATGTAGCATATAAACAGAAGAAATGACAGAAACCACATGATTATCTCAATAGATGAAGGAAAGGCCTTTGACAACATTCAACAATCCTGCATGCTAAAAATTCTCAATAAATTAGGTATTGATGGGACATATCTCAAAATACTAAGAGCTATCTATGACAGACCCACAGCTGATATCATACAGGATGGGCAAAAACTGGAAGCATTCCCTTTGAAAACTGGCACAACACAGTGATGTCCTCTGTCACCACTCCTATTCAACATAGTGTTGGAAGTTCTGGCCAGGGCAATCAGGCAGGAGAAGGATATAAAGGGTATTGAATTAAGAAAAGAGGAAGTCAAATTGTCCCTGTTTGCAGATGATAAGATTGTATATTATCTGTCCCCATCATCTCAGCCCAAAATCGCCTTAAGCAGAAAGGCTACTTCAACAAAGTCTCAGGATACAAAATCAATGTGCAAAAATCACAGGCATACTTAGACACCAATAACAGACAAACACAGAGCCAACTCATGAGTGAAATCACATTCACAATCGCTTCAAAGAGAAAAAAATAGATTCGCCAAAGTTGAAATGAAGGAAAAAATGTTAAGGGCAGCCAGACAGAAGGGTTGGGTTACCCACAAAGGGAAGCCCATCAGACTAAAAGCGGATCTCTTGGCAGAAACTCTACAAGCCAGAAGAGAGTGGGGGCCAATATTCAACATTCTTAAAGAAAAGTATTTTCCATCCAGAATTTCATATCCAGTCAAACTAAGCTTCATAAGTGAAGGAGAAATAAAATACTTTACAGAGAAGCAAATACTCAGAGATTTTGTCACCACCAGGCCTGCTCTAAAAGAGCTCCTGAAGGAAGCACTAAAAATGGAAACGAACAACAGGTACCAGCCACTGCAAAAAACATGCCAAATTGTAAAGACCGTCGAGGCTAGGAAGAAACTGCATCAATAAAGAGCAAAATAACCAGCTAACATCATAAAGACAGGATCAAATTCACACATAACAATATTAACTTTAAATGTAAATGGGCTAAATGCTCCAATTAAAGGACACACACTGGCAAGTTGGATAAAGGGTCAAGACACATCAGTGTCCTGTATTCAGGAAATGCATCACACGTGCAGAGACACACATAGGCTCAAAATAAAAAGATAGAGTAAGACCTACCAAACGAATGGAAAACAAAAAAAGGCAGGGGTTGCAAACCGAGTCCTGATAAAACAGACTTTAAACCAACAAAGATCAAAAGAGACAAAGAAGGCCATGACATCATGGTAAAGGGATCAATTCTAAAAGAAGAGCCAACTATCCTAAATATGTATGCACCCAATATAGGAGCACCCAGATTCATAAAGTAAGGGCTGAGTGACCTACAGAGAGACTTAGACTCCCACACTATAACAATGAGATACTTTAACACCCCACTGTCAACATTAGATAGATCAATGAGACAGAAAGTTAACAAGGATACCCAGGAATTGAACTCAGCTCTGCACCAAGAGGAACTAATAGACATCTACAGAACTCTCCACCCCAAATCAACAGAATATACAGTTTTTTCAGCACCACACCACACCTCTTCCAAAATTGACCATATAGTTGCAAGAAAAGCACTCCTCAGCAAATGTAAAAGACCAGAAATTATAACAAACTCTCTGTCAGATCACAATGCAATCAAACTAGAACTCAGAATGAAGAAACTCACTCAACTACATGGACACTGAACAACCTGCTCCTGATTGACTACTGGGTACATAACTAAATAAAGGCAGAGATAAAAATGTTCTTTGAAACCAAGGAGAACAAAGACACAACATACCAGAATCTCTGGGACACATTTGAAGCAGTGTGTAGAGGGAAGTTTACAGCACTAAATGCCCACAAGAGAAAGCAGGAAAGATCCAAAATTGACACCCTAACATCACAATTAAAAGAACTAGAAAAGCAAGAGCAAACACATTCAAAAGCTAGCAGAAGGCAAGAAATAACTAAAATCACAGCAGAACTGAAGGAAATAGAGACAAAAAAAAAAAAGAAAAAAAACCCTTCAAGAGATTAATGAATCCAGGAGCTGGCTTTCTGAAAAGATTAACAAAATTGGTAGACCACTAGCAAGAAAAATAAAGAAGAAAAGAGAGAAGAATCAAATAGACACAATAAAAAATGTCAAAGGGCATATCACCACAGATCGCACAGAAATACAAACTACCATCAGAGAATACTGTAAACACCTCTGTGCAAAGAAACTAGAAAATCTAGAAGAAATGGAGAAATTGCTCAACACATACACCCTCCCAAGACTAAACCGGGAAGAAGTAGCAACTCTGAATAGATCAATAATAGGCTCTGAAATTGTGGCAATAATCAATAGCTTACCAACCAAAAAGAGTACAGGACCAGATAGATTCACAGCTGAATTCACGAGAGGTACAAGGAGGAACTGATAACATTCCTTCTGAAACTATTCCAATCAATAGAAAACGAGGGAGTCCTCCCTAACTCATTTTATGAGGCCAGCATCATCCTGACACCAAAGCCGGGCAGAGACACAAACAAAAAAGAGAATTTTAGACCAATATCCTTGATGAACATTGATGGAAAAATCCTCAGAAAAATACGAGCAAACCGAATCCGGCACCACATCAACAAGCTTATCCACCATGATCAAGTGGGCTTCATCCATGGGACGCAAGGCTGGTACAACATAAGCAAATCAATAAATGCAAACCAGTATATAAATGGCACCAACGACAAAAACCACATGATTATCTCAATAGATGCAGAAAAGGCCTTTGACAAAATTCAACAATGCTTCATGCTACAATCTGTCAATAAATTAGGTATTGATGGGACGTATCTCAAAATAATAAGAGCTATCTGTGACAAACCCACAGCCAATATCATACTGAATGGGCAAAAACTGGAAGCATTCCCTTTGAAAACTGGCACAAGAGAGAGATGCCCTCTCTCACCACTCCTATTCAACATAGTTTTGGAAGTTCTGGTCAGGGCAATTAGGCAGAAGAAGGAAATAAAAGGTATTCAATTAGGAAAAGAGGAAGTCAAATTGTCCCTGTTTACAGATGACAGGACTGTGTATCCAGAAAACCTCATTGTCTCAGCCAAAATCTCCTGAAGCTGATAAACAACTTCAGCAAAGTCTCAGGATACAAAATCAATGAACAAAAATCACAAGCATTCTTATACACCAATAAGAGACAAACACAAAGCCAAATCATGAGTGAACTCCCATTCACAATTGCTTCAAAGAGAATAAAATACCTAGGAATCCAACTTACAAGGGATGTGAAGGAGCCCCTAAAGGAGAACTACAAACAACTGCTCAAGGAAATAAAAGAGGATACAAACAAACGGAAGATCTTTCCATGCTCATGGGTTGGAAGAATCAATATTGTGACTATGGCCATGCTGTCCAAGGTAATTTACAGACTCAATGCCATCCCCCTCAAGCTACCAATGACTTTCTTCACAGAATTGGAAAAAAAACTACTTTAAAGTTCATATGGAACCAAAAAAGAGCCTGAATCACCAAGTCAATCCTAAGCCAAAAGAACAAAGCTGGAGGCATCATGCTAATGCTACCTAACTTCAAACTATACTACAAGGCTACAGTAACCAAAAGAGCATGGTACTGGTACCAAAACAGAGATATAGATCAATGGAACAGAACAGAGCCCTCAGAAATAACTCCACATATCTACAACTATCTGATCTTTGACAAACCTGAGAAAAACAAGCAATGGGGAAAGGATTCCCTATTTAATAAATGGTGCTGGGAAAACTGGCTAGCCATATGTAGAAAGCTGAAACTGGATCCTTTCATTACACCTTACACAAAAATTAATTCAAGATGGATGAAAGACTAACATGTTAGACCTAAAACCATAAAAACCCTAGAAAAAACCTAGGCAACACCATTCAGGACATAGTCATGAACAAGGACTTCATGTCTAAAACACCAAAAGCAAAGGCAACAA
Organism: Pongo pygmaeus; assembly: GCF_028885625.2. Taxonomy (NCBI): domain Eukaryota; kingdom Metazoa; phylum Chordata; class Mammalia; order Primates; family Hominidae; genus Pongo; species Pongo pygmaeus. The sequence continues at coordinate 31,253,901 of NC_072397.2, read as the reverse complement.
AATCCAAAATTGACAATTGGGATCTAATTTAATTAAAGAGTTTCTGTACAGCAAAACAAACTACCATCAGAATAAACAGGCAACCTACAAATTGGGAGAAAATTTTCACAACCTATTCATCTGACAAAGGGCTAATATCCAGAATCTACAAAGAACTCAAACAAATTTAGAAGGAAAAAACAAATAACCCCATCAAAAATTGTGCAAACGACATGAACAGACACTTCCCAAAAGAAGACATTTATACAGCGAAAATGTACATGAAAACATGCTCACCATCACCGACCACCAGAGAAATTCAAATCAAAACCACAATGAGATACCATCTCACACCAGTTAGAATGGCAATCATTAAAAAGTTAGGAAACAGCAGGTGCTGGAGAGGATGTGGAGAAATAGGACCACTTTTACACTGTTGGTGGGACTGGAAACTAGTTCAACCATTGCGGAAGTCAGTGTGGGGATTCCTCAGGGATCTAGAACTAGAAATACCATTTGATCCAGCCATCCCATTACTGAGTATATAACCAAAGGACAGTAAATTATGCTGCTATAAAGGCACATGCACGCGTATGTTTATTGCGGCATTATTCACAATAGCAAAGACTTCGAGCCAACCAAAATGTCCAACAACGATAGACTGGATTAAGAAAATGTGGCACATATACACCATGGTATATCTTGCGGGCAGAAAAAATGATGAGTTCATGTGCTTTGTAGGACATGGACGAAACTGGAAATCATCATTCTCAGTAAACTAACACGACAAACAACCAAACACCACATGTTCTCACTCATAGGTGGGAATTGAACAATGAGAACACATGGACACAGGAAGGGGATCATCACACTCTGGGGACTGCTGTGGGGCGGGGGGAGGTTGGAGGTGGGAGAGATAGCATTAGGACATATACCTAATGCTAAGTGACGAGTTAATGGGTGCAGCACATCAACATGGCACATGGATACATATGTAACAAACCTTCACATTGTGCACATGTACCTAAAACTTAAAGTGTAATAATAAAAAATAAAATAAAATAAGAGAATAAAATACCTAGGAATCCAACTTACAAGGGACGTGGAGTACATCTCCTAGGGGAACTGCAAACCACTGCTCAATGAAATAAAAGAGGATACACACAAATGGAAGAACATTCCATGCTCATGTGTAGGAAGAATCAATATCATGAAAATGGCCATACAGCCCAAGGTAATTTACAGATTCAATGCCATTCCCATCAAGCTACCAATGACTTTCCTCACAGAATTGGAAAAAAAGAAACTATTTTAAAGTTCACATGGAACCGAAAAAGAGCCTTCATTGCCAAGACAATCCTAGGCCAAAAGAACAAAGCTGGAGGCATCACGCTCCTGACTTCAAACTATACTACAAGGCTACAGTAACCAAAACAGCATGGTACTGGTACCAAAACAGAGATGTAGATCAATGGAACAGAACAGAGCCCCAGAAATAATGCTGCGTGTCTACAGCCATCTGATCTGTGACAAACCTGACAAAAACAAGAAATGGGGAAATGATTCCTTATTTAATAAATGGTGCTGGGATAATTGGCTAGCCACATGTAGAAAGCTGTAACTGGATCAATTCCTTACACCTCATACAAAAATTAATTCAAGATGGATTAAAGACTTAAATATTAGACTTTAAGCCATAAAAACCCTGGAGGAAAACCTGGACTATACCATTCAGGATATAGGCATGGGCAAGTGTTTCGTGGCTACAACACCAAAAGCAATGGCAACAAAAGCCAAAATTGACAAATGGGATCTAACTAAACTAAAGAGCCTCTGCACAGCAAAAGAAACTGCCATCAGAGTGGACAGGCAACCTACAGAATGGGAGAAAATTTTCACAATCTACTCATCTGACAAAGGACTAACATCCAGAATCTACAAATAGCTCCAAAAAATTTACAAGAAAATAAAAAACCATCAAAAAGTGGGTGAAGGATATGAACAGACACTTCTCGAAAGAAGACATTTATGCAGCCAAAAGACACATGAAAAAATGCTCACCATCACTGGCCATCAGAGAAATGCAAATCAAAACCACAATGAGATAGCATCTCACACCAGTTAGAATGGTTATCATTAAAAAGTCAGGAAACAACAGGTGCTGGAGAGGATATGGAGAAATGGGAACACTTTTACACTGTTGGTGGGACTGTAATCTAGTTCAACCATTGTGGAAGTCAGTGTGGGGATTCCTCGGGGATCTAGAACTAGAAATACCATTTGACCCAGCAATCCCATTACTGGGTATATACCCAAAGGATTATGAATCATGCTGCTATAAAGACATATGCACACGTATATTTATTGTGGCACTATTCACAGTAGCAAAGACTTGGATCCAAGCTGAATGTCCAGCAATGATAGACTGGATTAAGAAAATGTGGCCCATATACATCATAGAATACTATGCAGCCATAAAAGATTATGAGTTCCTGTCGTTTGTAGGGACATGGTTGAAATTGGAAATCATCATTCTCAGTAAACTATCGCAAGGACAAAAAACCAAACTCTGCATGTTCTCACTCATAAGTGGGAATTGAACAATGAGAACACATGAACACAGGATGGGGAACATCAGACACTGGAGCCTGTTTTGGGGTAGGGGGCGTGGGGAGGGATAGCATTTGGAGACATACCTAATGTTAAATGACGAGTTAATGGGTGCAACACACCAAAATGGCACGTGTATACATATGTAACTGACCTGCACGTTGTGCACATGTACCCTATAACTTAAAGTGTAATAAAAGAAAATGCTTTTTGAGAATACTTACAAACTGTTTAATTTGCCATCCCTTTATATATTTTTATATATGCACATATATATGTGTGTGTGTGTGTACCTATATGTATATATAAATATGAAAGGGAGGTTATAAGTACTTATGCACGTGATCCCAGTAGGCTGCCTGCAAGCTGAGCCAAAAGGAGAGCAAGTCTGAGTCCCAAACCTGAAGAACTTGGAGTCCACTGTCCGAGAGAAAATGTATCCAGCATAGAAGCAAGACATATGCTTTGGAAGCTAGGCCCATCTCACTTTTTGACATGTTTCTGTCTGTTTGATGTTTGCTAGAAGCTGATGAGATTGTGCCCACCAGATTAATGTAGATCTTCCCATTGACTCAAATGTTAATTTTTTGGGGGGGAAACACCCAAGAAACACATCCAGGATTAATAATCTGTATCCCTCAATCCAATTAATTAGACACTCAGCATTAACCATCACAAATCCACCCCTTGTTAACTTGAATCGAAATGCATCTTCTGCTATAATACATAATCTTCAAATGCAGAACAAAAATGAGGTAATACCTACACCTAACATAATTCAATTATCCTCTTACAACCAGGAATGCAACAACACCCAATGAAAACACTATTTCATGAAGTTTGCAATCTGCAAATGTTGATAAGAACTCAATAAATCTTATGTAGCATGATAAAGGAAAATAAAAAACATATTCTCAGTACATGTGTATACATGCACAACTCTTTTTTTTTTAGCAAAAGAAGGAGGAAACACTTAAGACAACGTCCTCATTTCTGCAGCTGGTCATGTGTTTATAGCAGGTATGGATGACTAACTTCTTCTACTAGCCATTCTGTGTTCCTTTTGCCTTCAGCAAGCTCCTCAGCAGGTTGCGGTTTTTATTGTTTTGTTGTTGTTTTTGTTGCCTCTTTTTGTTGTTGTTACCCTGGTGAGTGACCAAAACCTTAATACCTGAAGGGTCTGATCCAACTGTAGCCCTGTCAGGATTGGGCTGTTGTAGTTTTCACTGACATTAATCACACTTCATGGTAATTCTAAAACACATGTTAATGCATCTTCTGTATGTTATACCACACTCTTTCTTCCCTCCATCGTGGAGGAGTAGGCTGGTTTCATCTTGATAGTTCAGGTCAATCAACCCAGTCAACACTTTTACTGCCTTTTTAGAATGTTGGCATAAAGGGAGGAGGAGGCCCAAGTGTCCAGGTGGCAATCTTGACTTCCACTTTAATGTAATCATTATTGTTTCATCTGGTGGCAGCACTTTTCCTCAGGGAGTTAAGACCTCTAGGCCAGCAGAACATAATATCATAAAAAACAGGAAACAAAAATGTTGCTAGTGAAACACCAGTAGTGATAGTCAGTGGCAAAATTTCTACTTCCATCACTTGATTCCTGGACCAGTGAAATTTGGCTATGGAAGTAACAATACCATATATTGGATGCTGATTCAGAGAATACGTGGTCTTCTGGAGAACTTTGCAATAGCCCGGCAAAGTATTGTTACATAGTTGACATTGCAATTGTAACTTCAAAAGGCCACTTCAGAATCCTGTTAATTTAGTTGCTTCAGGATAATGAGAAACATGGTAAGACCAATAGATGTAATGAGCAGGAGCTCATGGTCACATTTCTTTAGCTGTAAAGTTAGTGCACTGGTCAGAGGCAATGTTGTGTTGAATACCATAATGGTGAATAAGGCATTTTGCAAGACCACGAATGGTAGTCTTATCAGAAGCATTGCGTGAAGAGTGGGGAAACCCATATCCACAGTAACTGGCTATTCCAGTGAGGACAAACTTCTGCCATTTCCTTGATGAAAGAGGTCCGATATAATTAATGTGTCACCATGTAGCTGGCTGATCACCCCAAGAAACTGGGCCATACTGAGGGCTCAGTTTTGGTCTCTGCTGCTGGCAAATTGGGCACTCAGCAGTGGCCATAGCCAGGTCAGCCTTTGTGAGTGGAAGTCCGTGTTGCTGAGCACATGTGTAACCTCAATTTCTGCCACCATGGCCACTTTGTTCATGGACCCATCAGGCAATGACAGGGGTGGCTGGGGAAAGAGTGAGAGTGGTGTCCCCAGAACCAGTGTTTTTATCCACTTGATTATTAAACTCTATCCACTATCCACTAGGGCCACTTGTTGGCTAGAACTCACACGGAATACAAATATTTTGACAGCTTTTGACCACTCACAAAGGTCCGTCCACATACCTCTTCCCCAAACGTCTGTCTTTGTCATCAATGTTCTAATCATGCATCTACCAGGTGCCTGACACCCAGCCAAACCATTGGCCATGGACCATGAATCAGTATATAGTTGGAAATCTGGACATTTGGGCATTGACACAGGCTGAAGAAAAGAAGGTGGCATGGCTGCAGTGGAGACTGTGAGGATTTGAGCCACTTCCTCATAACTTAGTTGTGCCTTAGAACCTGCTCAGCCTGGGCACGTGTATACCACATCCATTTCATGATGAAATGCTGCTGCGCACAACCCACTTTAAGACTCGATGGGTCAGAAAACACCAAGTTCATGACAAGCAGTGTAGTTCACATGGTGACTTGATGACCAACGTTCAAATATTCCACCAAAGTCCAGCAGTGGGCCAAGAGCTGTCACTCCAAAGAATACTAGTTATCTGCAGAAAATGGCAGGGCCTTGCTTCAAAATCCTAGAGGCGTATTCTCTGATTCACCTGTGGGAACACTGCAAACTACTGTCACGTCATTGGCATTGTAATTGTAACTTCAAAAAGCCATTACACCGTTCTATTTATCCAGCTGCTTCAGGATAATGGGAAACATGGTAAGACAAGTAGATTTAATGAGCAGGACACTGCTGCCACAGTTCTTTAGCTGTGGGCTCCAAACAACATTCCTATCTGCCACTGAAACTTCAAGCACCATTGAATCTCCTGGTTCATATGGCCCAAAGGGTAGAGGTGTTTGCAACGCAGCCTGAAGTAGTTGCAGAGTCTTTTCCTGTTTTGGATGCCCCTGAAAGCTGGCAGCCCTTTGGGTCACTAATAAGTGGGCTGGGGGACATATTCAGATGAAAAGTGTGATGCTTCAAAAATCTGAAAAGGCCTAGTAGGTACTATGCCTCTTTCTTGGTTATAAGAGGGGCCTCACACAACAACTTGTTCCTCACCCTGTAAAAGATATTGTGACAAGCTTCCCAAGACTGGACCTCTAGGAACATTATGGAGGTAGAAGGTCTCTGAATTTTAGTCATATTTATTTCACATCCTCTGGTACATAACTGTCTCACCAATAATTCAAGTGTGCTTGCTACTTCTTGCTCACTCATCAAATCAGCCTAATCTTATCAATGAGATGGACCATTGTGATATTTTACAGAAGTGGAAAGCAATCAAGGTCTCTCTATGACAGGAAGCCAGAGAGTTAATATACATCTGAGCAAGGATAATAAATGGGTATTGCTGGCCTTGCCAGCTGAAGACAAATTGCCTCAGGTGGTCTTTATAGACAGGAATAAAGAAAAGGGCACTGGCCAAGTGAATGGCTGTATACCATGTAACAGGAGATGTATTAATTTGCTCAAACAATAAACCACATCTAGTATATCAGCTGCAAGTTGATTCACAACTGTGTTAAGTTGTGATACTCCAATATCATCATCCAAGGTCCACCTGTCTTTTGCACAGGCCAAATGGGAGAGTTGAATTAGGATGTGTTGGTAATTACCAATCCAGCATCTTTGAAATTTTTGATGGTGGCACCCATCTCCATAATCTTTTCAGGGTTTTGATATCATTTCTTATTTACTATTTTTCTCAGTAGAGGAAGCTCTAGTGGCTTCCATTTGACCTTTTGTATTGTTGTAGCCCTCACCTTGCAAGTCATGGAAATGTGGGATTCTGCCAGCTGCTAGGTATATCCATGACAGTTATGCAATTTAGCACTGGAAAAGTGACCAAAGGATGACTGCAGGGACTCACTGGGCACTCTGTAAATCTGACCTAATAAGCTAAAGCTCTATTAATTACCTGATCTCCCTGAGCTCCTACTTTAACTGTAGGACCACAATAACATTTTGGGTCCCCTGGAACCCACATCAGCACAGAGCTAGTGGCCAGTAGTTTCTGCAAAGTCTGATTATTTCCCTTTCCCTAATAGACAATTACCTCGGCAAAGCCTGGAGGTCTTGGGGAAAGATGGTGTAAAGATTCACTGCATAAATAGTCAGTAATGTCGTGGGTTTCTTGGTCAAGGGAACCCAGCCTCCCCTTCATTCAATGGATTCTCAGTCTTTAAACTGTCTCTAGCCTGGTAATTGATGGAGGGGCTGCATTTCTCTGTTTTCATCATCCAGAATAGTGTTTTGTCCTTTTGACCCAACAATTTCTGTATGTATAACGTAAGTATGAATGCAGTAAGCTTTCCGTCAATTTGACTTCCATGAACACCGTGACTAATTAACCAGTGAAAAGGCCCTACAGGAGTCACATTATTTGAATGCCACTATCCCTTAGCTGTGCTCACACTACCTTTGACGGTTGAGTGGTGCCACTTGACCCCGGTCACATCGGGGTCCAATTATTGTTAGTATTTAAATTTGGTAGTTGAGTGACTGTGGTTTCCAGAGAACAGCAATTACAGGTCAATTGTGCCCACCAGATTAAGGGTGGATCTACCTTCTCCAGCCCACTGACCCTAGTGTTTATCTCTCTTAGGCAACACTCCCAAAGACACATGCCAAACTAATACTCTGTATCCCTCAATCCAGTTAAATTGATACTCAGTGTTAGCCATCCCAGGCTCGTGGCAGTAAATTTGCTGGTCCCCAGTGAGGCTCCATCTTCAAGCCGGTTACAGCCTGAAGTCTAGGTCCTAGGCCGATGGACAAGAATAGGAACCACCGGTTCTGTTTTGAAACGCACACATTGTGGCCAAATAATCCAATCAGCAAGCACTTTCTTTCCTTTGAAGCACATAATATTCCTGGACTCAGCTAGATTTGAGGACTATTCAAACCACCAGCTGTGGAGAGGAGCTACCTACCCAAGGGCCATCTCTCTCCTGAGAGCTTAAGAGATGTCAGGACTATCAGTGGTGGGCTGGAGCTACCCACCACAGTCTCTGCTGAAAGCTGGGTAGATAACAGGATGACCAGCTAGAGTGAGGAGCTACCCAATCGAGGGTCTTCTCTTTGCTGAAGGCTTAGCCAACCTTGGAACCACCAGGTGTGAAGTAGACCTACCCAATCCAGGGTCTTCTCTCTGTGGACAGCTTAATATCTCACAGTATGATCAGCTGGTTGGTGAAGCTACCAAGTCCAGGGTTTCTCTCCTGCTGACAGCTGGAAACTAATTCTTGACAGCTTGCCTGTAGAGGTAAGCCGCCCACTCTAAAGCCATCTCTCTGCTGAGAGCTGGACACTCATCTGAACATCCAGCCTGTGGAGAAGAGCTACCCAATCAGGATCCCTTTTGAGTTCTGTTCCTCAGTAAATCTTATCTATAAATTTCTCACTCTCCACGTGTCCATCTACCTCATTCCTCCTGGATAAAGAAGAGTTATTTGAGAATCACTGAATGGTGGCTCTGAAAGAACTGTAACACAAACAGGGAAAAAAATGTCTCTTACTCATCACATTGTGAAAGACAAAAATAAGAGGACAGCTGTTGCTCTTCAGGGTGCACAGACCTAGGGTATCTCAAAACCAGGGCTGTGACCCCAACTTTAGGGCTTTGCTGTTTCTGGCATCCTGAAACTTCTGGGGACCACTACATTCCACAGTATCAGCTGTGGAAGCTGCTTGCAGTATGCCTGGTCCAGCTGCTGCATCTCAGTGAGGTGGCATTTCTCTTGGCACCTAAAATTTCCTGCTTTGCAACAGCTGGCAGACCTGGCCGTGTATAGCAGCTGGACCCCACGCTTGCTCAAACACCATTGCCACTCTACCTCACATTTGCCCTTGGCAGGTGTTAAGTCCTGGGCCGTAACACAAGCTGAGTGTAGCCTGTCAGGCAGAGTGGGTAGAGCTAGCTTAGCAGGCCTGGGAAAACTCAGGCAAAGGCACCACTGGCCACAGAGGTTCTCAATTGGCAAGGTGACCCTCCCAAAATCCCATGACGAAAGGAGCATAGCTAGCTGTGTATAAATGCCTTTCTTCTATTGGATCTTGAAATACTTAAAATTCCGTCTCCTACAATTTGGAATGTTTAAACCTTATTTGAAAATCATTACATTTCAAAATCTTTTAGAAATTAAAGTTGAAAGATTGGTATTTCCACTGAACCACCCTATCCCTCTTACTTACACAGACATCTAGTCTCTGAGAATATAGTTCTGTAATTCATGACATTGGGCTTCAGGTTAGCACCTTCCACTTATTATAAAGCTATCTAATAGAACAGAATTTCTGATTTTGACATTTTGTACTCATATAACTTCTTTATGTGAGGAGCTTTTGCTGTGCATTGTAGGATGATGAGCAGCATTTTGGGCCTCTTCCATTCAGTGCAATTGTATTGTAAACTCCTCTTTTTTTTTTTTTTTTTTTTTTTTTCCCATGGAAGAAATACCCCAATATGTTTGTGTCTTGTGGAAGCAAAATTGATGACTATCTTTATCGTATAAGTTTATACCCATGAAAAAACTGATGGTAGTGAGTTAGTGCAGCCATAAGAATGTTTTACATTGTTGTTTGGAATGTAAATCAGTACAGACAATGTGGAAAACTGTGTGGTGATTCACACTTTTAGTCTTTCAGAATAACAATATCACTGGACTCAGCAATTTCACTACTGGGTATAGAGCCCCGGCAAAATAAGTCATTCTATTACAAGGATGCATGCATATGTATGTGTATTACAGCCCTGTTCACAAAATCAATGTTATGGAATTAACCCAAATACCCATGAGTGACAGACTGGATAAAGAAAGTGGGAAAACCATAGCTTCAGGACAAATAGCTAATTTATGAAGAGCTAAATACCTAGGTGATGGGATAATGGGTTCAGTGAACAACGGTGACACACGTTTACCTGTGAAATAAATCTGTATGTCCTGCGTATGTGTCATGAAACTTAATATAAATTTAAATTAAATTAAAATTAGAAGGCTTTCATTTTTGTAGCAGTTATAGTAACTTTGAAAAGTGTGCCACATCTTATTTAAGATATTTTATAAAATAGCTACAAATTGGTGTTTTCAGAAACTGACAAAAGTAAATAAGTAGTATATTTCAATTATTAGCTGATTGAATCTTTTTCTTTCATTTTGAGGATGCAATCTTACACAGTCTCTTCAGCTGGAGTGCAGTGGTGCAATCTTGGCATGCTGCAACCCCCTGCCTCCCAGCTTCAAGGCATTAATCTGCCTTAGCCTTTTGATTAGCTGAGGTTACACATGTGCACCAACAAAGCTGATGGGGCTTCGCATGTTGGCCACACTTGTCCCAAACTCCTGACGTCAAGTAATCTGCCTGCCTCATCATCTGAAAGTCCTGGGATTATAGGTGTGAGTGAGGATGTCTGGCTGTTGAATGAATTTCTAATTGAGAAACATATCCATCTTGCAAAACTTTATTTTCTGTATCGTACTTTTATGAGTTTCTTCCTATGTCTCATAAGTCAAGAAAAATAATATAATTTTAATGCATGCTCTTTTCATTAGAAATGAATGCATATCCATTTATATGTAATTAAAAGAGTAATTCTATTTAGAATGTCATTTTTCTGTTGCATAAAACTCTCAGGTTTTAGAAATGTCTTTAACAGTATAACTTTTGAAGCTAATTACATTTCTTGATATAAATGGTTGTTTTTTAAGGATCTTTTTTTGGTAAGAAAATTCAAAATTGTTTCAAGATACATTAAATGAGATATTTAATGATATCAAATAAACTTAAAGGTATTTTCTTTGAGACAACAGGTTTTTCTCAATTTAGGTTTTCTACAAATAATATTATGATTACTTTCTCGTGCTAAAATTAATTTATGTTTTCATCTTCCCTGCATCAATAGTTCCCCTGCAATGTATAAGAAATAAGAACTGCCAGCAGAACGGGCAGTTCCAAGATGTAGGACACCCACTACCGTGAATCCTAGTTTGAGCTACTTGTCGTGCTAGCTATTGACTGTGTAAAAAATTCTAAAAAAGAGAGTAGGCTCTTTTACTGCAATATATGACACAGATAAAGCAATAACTAGTGAGTAGTTTAAATTATAAATCTGCTTTTATTCATTAATATTCATTTAGCTTGGTTTCAAATGCTATTTTTTTCTTCTTTTTTTTTTTTTTTTTTTTTTTTTGAGAGGGAGTCTTGCTCTGTCACCCATCCTGGAGTGCTGGAGTGCAGTGGCGCGATCTCGGCTCACTGCAAGCTCCACCTCCCGGGTTCACGCCATTCTCCTGCCTCAGCCTCACCGAGTAGCTGGGATTACAGGCGCCCGCCACCATGCCAGGCTAATTTTTTATATTTTTAGTAGAGATGGGGTTTCACCGTGGTCTCAATCTCCTGACCTCGTGATCCGCCCACCTCGGCCTCCCAAAGTGCTGGGATGACAAGCGTGAGCCACCGCACCCAGCCTATTTTTTTTTTCATTTAGAAAAAGAAGTAACTCATTTCTTTGTTTTGTTTTTGGTCAACAAGCCCAACATTTTGTAGTCATCAGATATGTAAGTAGAAGAAGTTTAGTGAGAGAATACAATTGTTTTGAAGAAGACGCCTTTCTGTAATGGTTTCCTATAGATGGTTTTGGTAACTTAACACGAGTTGTTTTTATCATATGTGAAAAAATATGGAAATGTTACATTAACAAGGGGCCAAACTTAATGCTATAAAATGTTATATTTAAAATGTACGCACTGAAGTTGCTTAATGTTATTGTAGTTAAATTCTAAAAGAGGAATGGTTTTGAAAATCATGATATTAGAAGCAAACATTTGAGTGCATTTTATTACTTCTAAAGGACCAAATAAGTTCCACAAAAAGGTTAGCGATGTTTAAACTTACACAGAACTGAAACACAAAGTGGGAGGTAATGTAAGCAAATTAACATATATTGACATAAAACTTAGTGTATTTCAAGATTAAACTAAGTCTTAAGTATGTAATTAGCAAACGTATTCAGCATAGGCTTTTAATTAGTAAATATGAGATTACACATACATATATTTCCATGTGAGTATTTTTTTAGCACATCATAGGAGTTTCCAGCTAGCTCACTGTGTAAAAGATCAGATCTTTATTTCCACTGTGAGATCTATGTAGAGGGAAAAATTTGCTTTTAAAAAACAGTTTTTTGTTAATTTATTTAATGTTTGTATTGACATAGTAAATATATATTTGCAAATGAGATTTTTATAAACAAACACTGCTGTCGTTAAACACTTTAGCTAACTGTTTTACATAGTTAACATATATATATTTTCACTATATAGGATGACATGTACTAGCAATTATTAACTGATATCCAATTTTATATTCCTTTTGCAGAGATTATCTCTGTGCCTGCGGTAATCCATATAGATAGCTATTTATTTATTTTTTTACACAAATGAATATATACAATAGACTATATTGTTAACTTTGCTTTGTACTTTGTCACACATCTGTCAGTATATGAAGATCCATTTAATTTTGTTTGTAGCTACCTAACTTTCAGTTCAACCTGCTCTAATTTATGCAGTCCACCTCTGAGATGGATTGACGTGTAAGTGGTATTCAGTTTTACACTAAATAAAGAAGAATTTACACTTCCACCATAATTTTAAACACACCATCTCATTGACTTCATCTCACAACAAAATTCTGAGTGTAGGCAAAGTGATTATCACTATTTGCTGAGGAAAGAAGCAGATATTTACGTGAAGGTTATAGCTTTATGAGTCAGAACAATAACTTAAAGGAAGTGCTCAATTAAATCTGGGAAAACTCTTATTTTTTTTTGTAAACTTTTAACGGCAATGAATTGAATACAATCATTTTAATTGCAAAAATTTTTAATGAATAAACTCATAATGATCAAAGCTAAGCCTGTGTTTAACACATGAAAATTTAATACTACACCATCTTCTATAACCCTTTCAAACAAAGCATTTTTCTTTTCTTATCTCAGCTTGTGAAACGTTTTCTGAGTAGGAATATCTGCCCCCGTTGGATCCTACCCAACAAAAGGATTTGTGGAACTCAAAGACGCTGGTGCTACTTATCAAATACATTCTGTGATCCAGTAGCTATACCTGATCCTTGTCATCGGCAACAGTATTTCTACCATTAAAAACACAGGTAGCATCATAGATGATGATTGTGGGGCTGGGAAATATTGAAAACACAGGTAGCGTCATAGATTATGATTGTGGGTCTGGGAAATGAGGGTTTTCATCCTCCAGACTTCAGAATGGTTGGTCCATTGACAGCTTGGTGGTGTGCCCAGAAAAGTCCATAAACACTCAAAGCCAGATCGTGAAGGCAGTAGGGACGAAGGCTGCACCCCATAAAGCCTCATAGGGGAATCTGCTCAAGACCATGGAAACCCACCTCTTGCATCAGCATGACCTGGATATGAGACATTAAGTTAAAGAAGATCATCCGGGAGCCTTAAATTTTTAGTGCCTTATCGAATTTCTGATGTACTACAGGCCTGTAATCCCTTTATATCTAGTCAGTTTCTCATATTTGGAAAGCCTGTATTTTCCCAATGCTAGTACCCCCATTGTATCTAGGATGTAACTAACTGGCTTTAATTTTTGCAGGTTTATATGCAGGAAAAACTTACTTTGTCTCAGATAAAATATCAGATTTTGGGCTATTGAGTTAATGCTTGAATGAGTTAAGACATTGCAGTACTATTGGGAAAGCATGACTGGTCTTGAAATGTGAAGATTTGAGATTTTCGAGAGGCCAGATTTGGAAAGATATGATTTGACTGTGTCCCCATCGAAATTTTATCTTGCATTTTTACATGTGGTGGAGGGGGATGACATAGAGAGTAACCATATTATGGGGGCAGGTGTTTTTTTGTGCTGTTCTTGTGATAGTGAGTAAGTCTGATCAGATGTGATGGTTTTAAACATCAGTGTTTCCCTGAACAAGCACTCTCTTTGCTTGCTGCCATCCATATAAGATGTGACTTGCTTCTCTTTGCTTTGCCAGATACATAAATCTCTAAGTCCATAAACCACTCTTCCTTTCATAAATTGCCCAGTCTAGCAGATGTCTTTATAAGTGTATGAAAATGTACTAATATAATACAAATGTCATATTCATATTGACTAATAAAACTCTGAAACTTTAGTTTCACGGTCAAGTCAAGAAGTAAATAAAATGCAACTATTCATAGGTCTCTGAAAATATATATCAAACACTTTTTAGTTCAGTAACATTTTATTAACATCTTTTAATAAAAACAATGCAGAAACAGTTGTGAAGTCAAGTTGTTATAATGCACTCTATACTTTTATAATTTATACTAACTTAAGACTAAAGCCATTTTACTTTTTTTAAGAGACAATTTTCTAGTGCTCCAGTGGGAATGAATAGAGTGGTGCCATCGTCACTAACTGCAGCTTCTCACTCTTGGACTTATGTCATCCTGCTTCCTCAGCCTCCCAATTAGCTGCATCTAGAAGAAAAGGCCAGTAGGCTCAGCTAATTATTTAACTTATGCATTTGTTTTAATTTTTTCTTAGAGTCAGAATCGTGCAGTGTTACTCAGGCTGGCCTCAAATTCTAGGCCTAAAGTGATCCACCCATCTTGGCCTCATTAAGTGTTACTATTACCAGTGTTAAGCCATAACATCTTCTAATTTTTAAAAACTTTTTGTAAAGATGGTGTTTCAGGATTTTGCCAAACTCTGTTCCAAATTCCTGACCTCATCTGTCCTTTTTTCTTTGCCCTTCCAAATTATTGGAATTATAAATATGAGAAACAAAATCTGATGTAAAATATGATCCACTTTTTAAATTATAAGTAAAGATTTTGTTTAGAATAGATAAAGCTTAATACTGAATGATAAAGTAGAATAAGCTGTGATACATATTTTTTGAAGTCAGAGCCAATTTTTAAATTAAAAATGCATATTTAAATTAGAGAATTTTGTTTTCCAAGAATTCTCACACAATTACTGCAAAAATGTTTTTCATGTATTTAAAAATTGAAATAATAATTTTATTGTTAGGAAATATAAAGCAGTATAATAGGCAACAAAACAAATTATAATAGGATTATGAATGAAATCCAAAGCCATGTACCAGTCATTGGCAGGAACACCAATATTTTTTGGTGTAAAATTCTGTGGTAATGATGAATATAGAGGCAAGTTGTATACTAATCATAGTAAATGCTTTTCCTTCATGCAGAAAATAATTCTACTGTTCAAAAAATTATATAGAGTCAAAACCATTTGTATTTTGTAGCTGTTAATAAAATATTTGTTAGTTAACTAAATCTTAGTGATTATCTCACCAATTCACTAACTCATATTTCAAACTGCTTGAGTAAAAATAATAATTCATATAATTAATAAATGCTTTTCCATGGTTCCATATATTAAAAACCAATATTATAAGGTGAAGATATCTTAAATATTTTACCTTGAAATAACTAAACCAAAAAGGCAACACATTCGTATAAGTTAGATCTAATGATTTCACAAAAAATGGAGCAAGAAGACTGAAGAAAAGGATTAAACACTTTTGATAGTTTGTAAAAATTCTTACAAGCCAAACACAAATTACTTATCATAAGATGCAAATCTAAATTGTTACACTGAGTACAGTTTAGGGTTTGAGAAATTTGTGTTTGCAGAATCTGTGGGTGTAAAAGGTCACTTATTTTTTGTAAATTAGAAAACATTACTGACGCAGACACTGATGCTTATGCGGTTCCATATCGCCACTACTATCTGACTGTTACTGTTCTGAAGTTTTTTTTATGCTATTAAGCATAATTTGTTGTGAGTAATTTGAGGATACATGATAAGCAATAATAATGGCGGCTGATATTTATAGCACTTAAAGAAGAGGTAATTCCCTAAGAGACACACAGAATCTAATGAGTTTAATTCTCACAGATTTACAGATTTTCTTCTTTTCTTTTTTCTTTTCTCCTCTTTCTCTTTTTTCCTTTTTTTTTTTTTTTTTTTTGGAGATAGGGTTTTACCCTCTTCCCCTAGGCTGCAGTGCAATGGCAGGATCTCTGCTCACTGTAACATGTGCCTCCCAGATTCAAGAAATTCACCTGTTCCAGCCTCCCCAGCAGCTAATTTTATGGGCATCTGCCATGACGCCTGGCTAATTTACACGTTTTTAGTAGAGATGGGGTTTCACCCTTTTGACCAGGCCGGTCTCACTGTCTTATAAAAAAAAAAGTTAAGTCCTGGCCGGGTGTGGTGGCCTGTAATCCCACGCCTGCAATCTCAACACGCTGGGAAGCCATGGTGGGGAGATCACAAAGTCAGGAGATGCAGACCTTCCTGGCTAACAAGGTGCAACCCACGTCTTCTACTAAAAATACAAAAACAATTAGCCAGGAGTGGTGGCTGGCACCTGTTGTCTCAGCTACTCTGGAGACTGAGGCAGGAGAATGGCATGAACCTCGAAAGTGGAGTTGCAGTGAGCCTAGAATGGGCCACTGCACTCCTGCCTGGGTGACAGAGTGAGACTCTATCTCAATAAATAAATAAATTAATTAAATTAATAAATAAATAAGTAAAATAAAATAAAATACAACATTAAGACCTATATATAGTTATTTTAAGAGGTTTGCATTAAGAGTGAGAGAAAGGGTGAAAAGAAATTGTTTCACTTCTCTGAGATGTGAATAGCAGGCAGTATGATGTTACAAATGAACCACATTCTAAATGACAGCTAAGTTCACAACAATGCAGAGAGCTTGGAGGTGAGAAGTTATGAAGGTCAAGAAAGACATCCATGTTATTTAACTTGCAACATCTTCAAAGATAGTTCTTCATTCCATCCCCCAAACAAGTTCCCATGAGATAAAATGGGCTGGTTAGGCTAAAGAATGAAATCTGTTTCTGAAACTGCACGTGGTTGTTTTAGGTATCTGTAATAGAAAAAGAATAATGATTTCTTCCGTCAACTCTTCAATATTCAATCATTAAATTGCAATTTATCTTAGAGGACAGATGAAAACAATCTGTGAGATGTTCTACATCCAAAATTGTTCATTTAAAAAGAATCAATTTTCTTCAAGTCAGTCGCTGTGTTTTGTCAATATTATTTTCCTTTACACCAGTTATCATCTTAACTACCTGTCTGACACCACTAAAACAGTAAAGATAAACCAAAAGTTAATTTTGTGGATGAGCACAAACAACTCTAATTTATTCTGGTTTTGTTCAATGAGATCTTTTTTTTTTTTCCAAAACTGAACAACACATGCACTTTATTCCATTTTACAACAATGTGGATTTGCCCCTTCCATTGGATATACTGTTCCAAAGAATCAAGAAGACTTTGATGACTGTTAATGTCCACCTTTAAAGTGTTAAAAGATTTTTTACATTTGTACCAAAAGATATTATTAAAGAAACAAATTATAAACATGTATTCTTTATGTTTTTGTTTGGTTTGGTTTGGTTTGGTTTTCCAATGAAGAAAATAGAAAATTGTCTTTCACAAAACTGATCCCTAGTGCCAGTTGTTTGTAAACAATCACACAGAGATGCATGAACACATAAATTATTGAGTGAGAGTTTTGAAGACAGAAACTCATAGTGTTATAGTAATTTGAATGAAAAGAACAGAAATGTTGACTTGATTTCAGAAAAAAAAATGTTTTGTATAGATCAAACAAATGAAAATAACTTTTTGATTCAAGAAAAAAGGAGTGTTGGTCACACCTGAGGCTATAGAATGGAAATAGGTAAATAAGAATGACATATGCAAATTACACTTAGAACGCTAAGTTTACAGTTTAGCTATGGAATCTAGAACCTCATACTGAGAGATACAATGGGGAGTCAGTGCATTACAGGTGCACTGCAGACATTTAAAATAAATCTAAGTGATAATGCTAATACAGAGAAGGGAGCTGCTGTGAGTGAAGAGAAGGAAGCCCAGAAATCAGAAGATCCCTTTTTCTTTCTAGCTCTGAGATAGCTAAGAAGTACCTTCTTGAAAGAACAATAAACCATAAACTCTCATGAGAGGCTGCAGCTTGTTTTAGAAACTAGAAAGAGCTACAGTATACAGTAAAAAGTTGTGTGACAGTGTTTCATTTTCAAGCATGCCACAAATTATACCTTGATAAAATAAAGGAAATAAAATCAAGGTGTTATTAAGCATTGTGTGTGTGTAAGGGTGGCAAGGGGCAGCAATTCTCTTCGTTGCACAGGTTGGAGTGCAGCAACACAATAACAGCTCAGGAGATGTTTTCACCTCACTGTCCCAGGTAGCAGGGACAACAGTTGCAGATAATTGCACTCACCTAGGTCCCTTTTTGCATCTTAATAGAGATGTGATATCACCACGTTACTCAGGCTGTATTTGATCTCCTGAAATCAAGTAATCTGGCTGTCTTGGCTTCCCAAAATGTTAAAACTACCAGTGTGAAGGAAAGTGCCTAGCACAAGCTTGCAAATATATATATATATATATGTAAATATATATATATACACACACACATGCATACATGTACACATACACATACATATTATATAAAGTTATACATTATATATATATATAAGTATATCATATATATATTTTCTTGCAGGGCTAGAAAGGGGTACTTTCTTGTCAGTGATGAAAATGTTCATTTGATGAGAAAAAATGTTTATTTGATAAGAAGAAATATTTATTTGATGATGAGTAATGTTGATCTTTGAGATACACAATCTCATGGATAAACATTACTCTAGAAACTAAAAGATGTCATTGATGCACTAATCTAATTTGAAAAGAGTAATGAAGGAACTTTCAGCATATACCAAAAGTCAGTGAATGAAATGATATTTTACCTTCCCAAGTAGATGATACTACAGGCTCAAACCACCATACCTGAATAATTTTTGCATTTTTTGTGGTGACAGGGTTTTGCCATGTCGCCCAGGTTTATAAAATGATTTTTATTATGTGTGATGACAGCACTATGGTGAACTTTTTAAGGAAAAACTTTCCAGATGCATTCAAACACTTATAGAGATAAAATTATGTATTTGAGATTTGCTTGATTAGAGAACTGTTAAATCAATAAATGGCTACATTTTAATGTTTAGTTTATATATAGAGTATAAATCTTATGATAATAGGAACTTAGTTATATCTTAAGAGATGAAAGAATACATGGCCTGTCTGTGCTGTGACAATTTTAGTCTTTTTCTATTGGGATAATACTAGCAGAAATGACCAAGAAAGACAGCTATAATATTACTTTTGTTTGAATATTTAACATCAAATACATTATGGATTTTAAGATATATTTAAAAATTCTAGTTTGTATAGAATTGATTTCATCAAAATTAAATGATAACTCACCCGTAATTTACCTGAACTGTTTCCAAAAACTTTTGGGTATGTAGAATTGTAGTCAGAAAGCAGCTAAATCAAACTATTGACCTGAAGATGACTTAGTACACCAATATTGTACTCTCTTCTATCTTCTGTCTTGTTTAATGCTAATTTGTCTTCACATTTATGATAATAACTAAATACATCATCATGAGGATCAGTCTTACTCTAGAGGCCAAAAGACAGTATCTTTAAAAGTATTATTATAGTAGTTGAATGAAATATATACCAAAACTGAGTTAATGAAATCATATGCAAATTTTTGTAGTATTTTCAAAGAACTTATTGTTTTCAATGTTTAGCATTAGTGTTTGTTTCGCAGGTGGACCATCATAAAGAGTATATACAAAAGTTATCAGTAGAAATAATAAAATAATAACATACCTCACAGGTAATAAAATAGACTACAATCTTCTCAAGTAGTCAGGATTGGAAAGAAACCAGTGCTCCGCCATAAATAACTTATAAGAACTAAGTAGTTTTTTCTCCTAGAATTCATTGTCTTCTTGTGAGTGTCATGCATTTTTGACATTTACATGATATAATTTGTGTGATGTTTTGAGAATTATTACAAATCAATAAATATGGCCATTGAGAGTAATTGTGGAAGGATCCAGAGCATACATAGAAGCTCCAAAGGTGATAATTTCCTTGTAGCTAAAGAACAAAATGCAGCTGTTTTACACATATGCAACATGTTTCTCTATGCATTGGTATGCATCTGAGGTTTATGACACCGAAATAAAATTTATCTACTTCATGTCTTGATGAAGTTCATCACACAAGAAAAGTAACTAGGCAGACATGCATACCACAGTGAAGGGCTGAGACAACATAAAGCACAAGCAACTCAGCGCAATGGTGGGGACTTAATTTGAATCTCATATTCTGTCTACTTCATTGGCTTCTCACCAGTACAATTTGCCATCTCTGTTTTCAGTTCAAAACCCTAGGGTAAAAAACAGCTAGAAGATCAGGACCAAAAATCTATCTTTCTGTCCAGTAGTAGCTCTTAACCAAGCAAGAGTGGACATCCCAGAAGGAGATCCTACTAAGAGGAATGCTACCCAAGTTGCAATGCCTGCATAGTGTGATCTGTCATATCTAGAAAGGCAGAGACAAATGTGTGTTTTGTAATCTCCATAAACATTAAGTGCTAAGATGTTATTTGAAGGCCAAGTTATTTCTGACCACAGAGGAAAAGAAATGTAGAAATTTTGGAACTGTTTATTACAATTAAAATATTCTATTTTTTTCTTTTGTTTATATCAATATCTATGCAAAAAAGTGAAGGAATGATAAACAGTTTCACTGTAAACATTTCTAAAATTCAGATTTTCTATATTCACTTACTAAATAGGTACGTCTTAAATATGTGATCTGTCACTAAAGCCTAAATTTTTGCTGCCTTATTTTCAACTAAATACTTTTTATTTTCAACCAGGTTCTTTTACACCTTTAGCAGCCTTATTGTAATTGTGAAATAATGTTGATAACAGGTCCATGCAGCATTTTCTGAAAAACTATATTTTACTTAAGCAGAAGAATACCTCATTTGAGAAAAATATACAGAAAACCCTAAAAATAAACACAACTTATATCACACAGATAAAATTAAAGTTAAAAGATTAAATAGCATACTTTAAATGCAAGATGAGAATATACTTATTAAAATAAATATTTTTTATTCTTAAAATTCTGAATTACATTTACCATGTCATACAAATATGATTATCTCAATTGTGCTTTGAAAACAAACAAAAAATAATAAAAATTGTCAAGTAAAATTTCAAGTTATTAGATAGTGAGCGTGAAAAATATGCCATTCATGGTATCTCAGACATTCTAGCCGTATTGTCAAAATGCAATCCTGACAAAATCTCATGAAACTACAGTAATCTCAGGAAGAAAAACAGTACCTGGTATCAGAATATTAAAAACAAATAAATAATTAAAATTTAACTCACACCTTTTTTACTCATCTTTGAACAATCATTGTCTACATCACCACGTGTTTCCAATTGTAGAATTACTGTTTCTAACCACTAACATTATGTATAGTTGCTACATCACACACTTTATGTGACTAGTCACACCAGCCTTTTTCAGTCCTATGTGTTATTTTTGTGGGCAGAGTCCAATTGAGGGCAGATATTCCTACTAATGGAGTGTTTCAAAACTTGAGAGAAGAAATACTATGCTTATGCTACAAAAATGATGATTCTGTCAATAATTCATATAATCAGGCTGTGAAATTCATTTTATCAGGCTAACACAGCAATTTTCAAATGGTACTTTAAATTTGTACATCGGCAGCAACGTGATCCAATATATGCACCATTAACGAGAGATATCTTAATTCTGCATTTTTAATGGCATTGCTTCTGTAACAGTTTTATTTGAAAAAGTCATATAAGATGGTACAGTATTAAACTTCCACGTGCTAACACAGACTTAACTTTAATCATTATGTGTTTACGGATTGAAAAACTTTTGTACTTAAAATAAGTGTATTCAATACACTGTTATCAGAAATTTATATAAATAGGACATTAGAGTTTTCTCAGTTTAAACTGAGCACTTTATACAAGTTATTGTTCTCAAACCTAAAAACTGCAATCTTCACAGAAATATCTGCTTTTTTCCTCATTACATAGTGATGATTACTTTATATTCATTTTATTGTGAGATAAAGTCAATTAGATGGTGTATTTCAAGTCCCCGTGAGAACTAGAAATGCTTCTCAATCTTATAAAACAGAACAGAACTTACACAGCAACCCATCTTTGGTGTGGACTGCATAAGTTAGAGCACATTGAATGCCAAGTTATGTAGCTACAGAACAGAAATAAAGATATTCATGTATTGACACGTGTGTCACTAAGTAAAAACAAAAAACTATATTATATAATTTATATTCTCATTTCTGTAAAAAAAAGAGGAAGAGGAGAAGGAGGAGAAGAAGAGAAGAAGAAGAAGAAAGAGAAGCAGCAGAAGAAGAAGAGGAGGAAGAAATAGCTCTGTGTATGAAGAAGTGCATACACTTCAAAAAATATCTCTGGACCAGAAATACAATATTTGTGGCAAGTTAATAATTTTTATTGCATGCCATCTTATATATTTGGAAATATATATTAACCACAAGGAAAGAAAAGATTGAATTAATGTTTCATAACATTAAGCAAACAGTAGTGTTTGCTTAAAAAACCTCTTCTTAAAATATATATTTACTCTACCAATACAATAGTTAAATAAATTAACAAAAATATGTGTTTTTAGAAAGGAAACTCTCCTCTTTACAGAAATCTGACAGGACAAATAAATATCTGTCCTTTTAGACAGTGAGTTTAGCTAGAAACTCCTGCAGTGTGCCAAAAAATATACTCAAAGAGAGAAACAAAGAAATTAATATAATTTCACATTTTCAATTAAATATGTGTACAGAATACTGTTGCTAATTATATTTGTAATCCTCTGGTTTCCCTTCAAATGAACTAAATTTTTTTTGAGATGGACTCTCGCTCTGTTGTCTAGGTTGGAGTGCAGTGGTGTGATCTCAGCTCACTGCAAGCTTCGACTTTTGGGCTCATGCCATGCTCCTGCCGCAGCGTACCATGTAGTTGGAACTACAGACACCCACCAGCACCCCCGTCTAATTTTTTCTATTTGTAGTAGAGACTGGTTTCACCCTGTTAACCAGGATTGTCTGGATCTGCTGACCTTGTGATCCACCCTCCTTGGCCTCCCAAATTGCTGGGATTACAGTTGTGAGCCACCGCACCCGGCCTGTTGTTTTTCAATTTATTTACATTACCTCTTGCTGTGAGTTTCAGTTCTGTGTAAGAGTTCAACATTGCTATCCATTTTGTTTAATTGATGTGGACATTTAAAAGTAAATAACATGTACTCAGATGATCTCTTTTCACATTATGAATTTAAAATAATACCTCTCTTGGAATTTAACTAAAACAACATTAAGCAACTTCAAAGTTTGGGTTAGAAAAATCTTTTTTAATGAATACATTTTAAATATAAACTCTTTGTACCATTAAATTTGATTTCTTCTTACTCAAAAGTCTTACTATTTTTCCGTATATGATTAATTCAATCCCACTGAGGTAAATTACCAATACCATATGTGAGAACATTTAAGAAATAACATCTTATTTAAAACAAAACTTTCTCTGATATAAATGGTTTTAATTATATACCTGATGGCTACAAAATATTAAGCTAGTTGATTAAAAGCAAAGCAAAACAAAAGCCATGAGTTAATTTTTTCTAAGTGTAAATATAGAATTTCAAACAAAACTGTTATTAAAGATGAAAACCTCTTTATGATTTTAAATACTCACTGCTTATTTCTTTGTCTATATAATATATTTCCATCAAACAGACTGGTATCCTTTTGAGATTTTTTTTACCCAGCCAATCTTGTGCTGCAGGTATTTCAAAACCAGGGTTGATGGTAGTGGGTGAACTGTGAACTAGAACAGCCTGCTCTGCTAGCAGTTCCTTATTTCTTAAATATTGCAGGTGAACCGTTGATGCTGGGAAGATTTAAACATCAATTAATTCCTAGTAATGTACAAAAAGGAATCACACTGTATTAGTAGAAATCATAGCTTAAGAAAAGTTGTCTTTCAAAGAAAATAGCTTTTAAATTTATTTGACATAATTAAACATATTATTGTATCTTGAAACAATTTAGAATACTCTTACAAAAACAAAATCCAAAGAAAAAAAACACAAATGTAATCAATACATGCAATGAGTTTTTCAAATGAGATGTGTAAAGCAATTTCTAAGATGCGAGAACTCTTCACCATAGAAAAATGGCTTTCTAAATAAACCTACGCTTTTAATTATCTACTAATGGAAATAAATTCATTTCCTATAAAAAGCAATGCACTTAAATTATCTTTTTGAATTATGGACATAAAAAGAAACGCATCAAAAATATGATATAAAAAATAAGGTTTGTAAGATCAATGTTTGTTTTTTTTTTTTCCTCAATTGGAAATTTAGTTGAGGGCCAGCTGGCAAGGCTTGTTGGCTCATGCCTGTAATTCCAGCACTTCTAGAGGCCAAAACAGGCAGAGTACTTGAAGTCAGGAGTTTGAGACAAGCGTGGCTAATATGGTGAAAACCCTTTGAGTGTGTTGGTGCACACTTCTAATCTCAGCTATTCAAGAAGATGAGGAAGAATAAACACTTGAACTTGGGAGGCAGGGTGCTGCAGTGTGCTAAGATTGCACCACTGCACTCCATCTAAAGAGACAGTGTGGATTCCATTCTAAAAATAAAAGAAAATAAATTCAACCAACTAAGAATTGAGATATACTACTTATTTACTTTTCAATGCAGTTTGTCTCAACTCTGATTTGTAATTAGAAAATGTCTTAAATAAAGTGTGGCACACATTTCAGTTAATATAATGTCACATCTAAGAAAAGAAAGCTTTTCTAGTTTTATTTAATTTTGTTTTACATTAAGTTCAAGGGTACATGAAGGGCATGCTTGTTCACTGCATAAGTGACAGGATATTAGAACAGCAGAAAGTTAGATAAAAATAAGATCTCATAAAAATTTGCATATTTGTTATTTTTTTATTTTATTTATTTATTTATATATATATATATATATATATATATTTTAAGACAGAGTTTCACTATTGTGATCCAGGCTGGAGTGCAATGGCATGATCTCAGGTCATTCTCACCTAGTTTCCATCGATTCTCCTGCCTCAACCTCCCGAGTAGCTGGGATTACAGGTGACTGTCACCATGCCCAGCTAATCTGCTAATATTATTTGTTAATTTAGTTATTGTAGTTTTAGTAGAGGCAGGGTTACACCATGTTGGCCAGACTGGTCTCGAACCCCTGAGCTAGGGTGATTCACCCAATTTGGCTTCCCAAAGTGCTGGGATTACAGCTGTGAACCACCCTGCACAGCCTCTGCAAAATTGTTAGAAGTGTCTTTTAATTCATTCTTCATAACTATTTAGAAGAGTCAGTGTCAACAATTTAGCTTCCAGAAGACACTAAGATATTTAGACATTTCAACCACAGAAAAAGGATGTCACCTTTGCACTTAGTGGAAAAGGTTAGAAATGCTGCTCATCCTCTTGCAATACACAGCAAAAGCGCCTCCACAAAACAAAACAAAAAAAGTGTATGAGTACATAATGTGAAAATCGAGGCATTAGAAATTGTGTTCCATTGGCAGGCTTCATAATCTGCTAAAAGAATGCTAATCTGAAGCCCAATGCCTATATTTCAGAAATTTACTTTGTGAGAATCAGTTGGTTCCATGCAAATATATTCTTGGGATTCAAGTGGTTCAACACAAATACCAAATATTCAAATTTTATTTCTAAATAATGTTGAAATATAATACTTTCCAAATAAGGACAAAAATATGAAAATGTTCAGGGTATGGACACTGAATTATAAGTGTCTCAGGATTTAAGAGAAGTAAGGCATTTAAACACAATTAGCTATGCTTCTTTTGTTACAAAATTTTAGGGGAGTCACTGCCAGATGATAAACACAATTAGCTATGCTTCTTTTGTTACAAAATTTTAGGGGAGTCACTGTCAGATGAAAACCACTGCGGCCGGTGGTGCCTTTGCTGGAGTTTTTCCCAGTCCTGCTACATGTTTTCTACCCACCCTGCCTGAAAGGCTCCACTCAGCTTGCATTAAGAGCCAGCATTTATTGCCTGCCAAGGGCAACCATGGTGGAGTGGCAACTGCTGTGTGAGCAAGCCTGGGCTCCAAACACTAAACTCATCCAGGCATACCCCCTGTGGCAAAGCAAGAAATTTCAGGTGCCAACAGGAGTTCCATCTCACTGAGAAGTAGCAGCTGGGCCAGGCATACTTCAGGCAGCATCTGCAGCTGATATTGACAAACGTAGTGGAGCCCAGAAGCTTGGAGATGGCAGAAAATGCAAAGCCCCTAAGAGGGTGTCTGTCATGGCATTGAGAGCCCCTAGGTCTGTGCACCCTGAAGGGACACAGCTGTCCTCTTATTTTTGTGTTCCACAATACAATAAGCAAGGTGGCAAGTTTTATCCATAGTTATGTTACAGGTCACTCAGCCCTGATATTCAGCAGATCTCCAATTATTGTTCTGCATCCCGGAAGAAAGAGGCACATGCTGCCTTCAGTCTTTCCACCTCTACCTGTAGAAATAAATCATGTGCTGGCTGAGGCCACAGTGATGGCCTCCCCTGAGTCAGCTGCCATGTATGATAATGTTGATTCTTTTCAGAGGCCACCCCCGACATCTCTGTTTGGTTCTTAGTTTGTAACTAAATTAAAGTACTGGCAGGCTCTTTGAGGTGATATTGAGAGTGCAACCCATGAGAAGGTGTGGTAAACTGAAAAACAACTGTTTGAGTTATATGACATATATGAACAGCAGGCTAGAGAACACAGAAGCAAATGGATGTTATGGGTATGGGATAATAGCAGAAGGAACACAGGGTTGTATCAGGCTGAATTTATTGACTAGGGCTGACTTAGTAGGGACTCTGCACTTAAAGATGCAGCACAGGGAGCTAAAAATTTCTAACAGTTTATCTGCTTAGTTAGCTAAAATATGGATTCAAAGATCACCTTCTGTGAGTGAGCTATGTAAATGTCTACCCTCCATTGGTTTAATGTTAAGGATGAAATCCAAAGGCCTTTGGAGTTTGGAAGGGTGGAGTGGATTAGTTCGCTTTAAACCGACTCATTGCAGCTGAGAGAGTCTAGAGGATATACCCTCGATCAATGCCTTGAGAAGTAGAGCAGCACCTGCATCTTTGAAAAGCTCTGTAATTACTCTTCTCTGTGTGTCAGATCTAAGGGTGGGAACTACAGCCACTAATTATAAGAGTTAAATAATGTGGAGATAATTGAATCCCAAGATGGCAGGAACAAAGTGTCAACACTCGACCATCAAAGGCAAGGTGGGTGTAGGTATCATAATGGACAGCTGTCATGAAGCAGCAATCAGAAGAGTCTGACCCCTGTAGAGCACTGGCAATGGCTAATTAATCAAGATGTTCCTGGGAGTGAAATTGATAGAAAGCCTACTGTGTTCCTACTTAAGTTATAGAAACAGAAAACTTTGGTGTCAAATAGATGAAGAACTATTCTAAATTATAAAAACAAAACCACAGCTTCTCAAGCTATTCCCATACCAGAGCCAATTTAGAGACACAGAACCCCTTGAATGAAAGGGAGGCTGGGTCCCCTTGAGGAAAGATCGCCCTCCATTACCAACAATTTATGCAGTGAATCTTTCTCCCATCCTTTCTTAAGTAATTTCAAGACTTTTGTCAGGGTCACTGTGCATTGAAGAAAGGGAAATGATCAGAATTTTCAGGCTACTGGCCCCTGGATCTGAGCTGATACTGACTCCAGGAGACACACAACATCATTGTGGTTTTACAGTTAAAATAGAACCTTATGAAGGTCAGGCAATTAATAAAGTTTTAGCTTCGGTCAGATTTACAGTGTTCTAGTGTGTACCTAGACTCATCCTAAGGTCATTTTCCCAGTGCTAGAAGGCATTATTGACATAGACACACTTAGCTGCTGGTAGAACACTACATTTGCTTCCTGACCTGTAGAGTGAGGACTACTAAAATGGGAAAAGGCAAATGGAAGCCATTTGAGCTGCCTCTACCTGGAAATATGGTAAATCAAAAACAATATAACAACCCCGGAGAGATTGTGAAGATTAGTACCACCATTAAAGACTTGAAAGACACAGAATTGGTCATTACCAGCACATCTAAATGCAGCTCTCCCATTTAACCTGTGAAGAACACAAGTGGATCTTGGAGAATGACAGGAGATTTTTGTAAGCTTAACCATGTGGTGACTCAAATGGCAGCTGCTGTACCAAATGTGGTTTTATTGTTTGAGCAAATAAATATGTCTCCTGGCATCTGGTATACAGTCATTGCCTGGGCAAATGCCTTTTTCTTCATTCCTTTCCTTACGACCCACCAGAGGCAATTTGCCTTCCCCTGACAATACCAGCAATACACCTTTATTCTCCTACCTCAGGGGTATAACAACTCTCTACCTTCGTGTCTTAATCTTATTCAGAGAGACCTTGATTTCTTTTGCCTGCTGCAAGATATCACACTTGTCTGTGACATTGATGACATTATACTGATTTGATCCAGTGAGCGAGAAGTAGCAAACAAACTGGACTTATTAGTGAGGCATGTTCATACCGTATTATAGGAAATAATTCTGACTAAAATTCAGGGACCTTCTACCTCAGTAAAATTTCTATGGGTCCAGTGGGGTAAGACCTGTTAACATATTCCTTCTAAGGTAAAGAACAATTTGCTGGACTTGGCCCCTCATACAAACAAAAAAATAAGGGACAATATCTAGTGGGTTTCTTTGGATATTGGAGAAAACGTATTCCTTATGTGAGGTTGTTACTCTCCCTCATTTATTGAGTGATTTAAAAGGCTGCCAGTTGTGAGTAGTGTCCACAACAGGAGAGAGCTCTGTAGAAGACCCAGGCAAGTTTTCTTCCATTTGGGCCATATGACCCAGAAGATATAATGGTGATGGAGATGTCAGTGGTAGATAGCGGTGCTGTTTGGAGCCTAATGACAGGATCTCAGAGGTAAATCAGAGCACAGGTCTCCAGGATTTTGACATAAGGCCCTGCCATTTTCTGCAGATAACCACCCTCCTATTGAGAGACAGCTCTTGGCCTGTTACTGGGTTTGGTGGAAACTGAATGCTTGTCTATAAGTCATGAAGTCATCAAGTGAACTGAAATGCCTATCATGAACTGGGTGCTTTCTGATCCATCTACTCATAAAGTGTGTTGTCCATAGCAGAATTTCATCATCAAATGGTAGTGGTATGTACATGCCCAGTCTCAAGCCAGTCCTGAAGGCACAAGTAAGTTACATGCATAAGTGGCTCAAATTCTCATGGTCTCCAGTCTTGCCACCATGCCTTCTCCCCTCCAACCTGCACTGATGGTCTCATGGATAGTTCCCTATGATCAGTTGACAGAATAGGAGAAGACTATGGCCTGGCTCCAGATGGTTCTTCACAATATATGGAGCCACCACCCAAAAATGAACAGCAGCAGCAGTACAGCATTTTGCTGGGATATCCATGAAGAACAGTGGTGAAGGGTCCTCTTCCCAGCAGACAGAAGGCCAAGGAGAGATAGCCAGATGTGTGGCTATATACCGGTTCATGGGCCATAACCAATGTTTTGGCTGGATGATCAGGAACTTGGAAGAGGCATTATCAGTAAATAGATGGCAAAGTAATTTGAGAGAGAGTTATTAGATGAGGCTCCCTGAGTGGTCAAAAACTGTGAGGATAATTATATTTCATGTGAGTGTTCAACAACGGGGACCTCAGAAGAGGAAAAATTTTGTAAGCAAACGGATAGAATAAACCATCCTGTGGAAACCACTCGACCTCTCTCCTGGGCTTCTGCTGTAATCACCCAGAGGGCCCATAAAAAAAGTGGTCATGATTGCAGGGATGGAGATTTTGCATGAGTTCAGCAAAATGGACTTTTACTCACCAAAGCTAACCTGGCTATGGCCACTGTTGAGCACCCAATTTGCACGCAAAAGATTCCAAAACCGATCCATCCATATGGCACCATTTCTCAGGGTGCTTATACTGGATATGTGTTTGCCTATTCTGCATCCAATGCTTCTGCCAAGACTACCAACTGTGGATACACTAAATACTTCATCCACCAACATAGCGTTCCACACAGAATTCCTTCTGACAAAGACACTCCCCTTATGGCTAAAGAAGTGTGGCAGTGGGCTCCTGCAACAGGAATTCACTGGTCTTACCATGTTTCCCATCATCCTAGGGCAGCTAGATTAGTAGAATGGTGAAATGGCCTTTTAAAGTTACAATTACGATACCAACTATGGGACAAGACTTTGTAAACCTGGTGCAAAGTTCTCCAGAAGGCAATGTATGTTCTGAAACTGTGTTGAACATATAGTACTTTTCCCATAGCCAGAATTAATGGGTACAGAAATCAACGGGTGGAAGTGAAAATGTCCCTGCTCACCATCACCCCTAGTGATCCACTAGCAAAATGTTTGCTTCCTGTTTCCTTTACATTAAGGTCCGCAGACTTACAGGTCTTAGTTCCAGAGGGAGAATTTCTGCCACCAGGTGACAGAATGACAATTCCATTAAACTGACAGTGAAGATTGCCTCCTTGGCATTTTGGGCTACTCTTATCTTTCAGTCAGCAGGCTAAAGGAATGACAGTGTTGGCCATGGTGACTGACTTGAATTAGCAAGATAAAATCAGTCTACTATTTTACAACAGAGGTACAGAAGAATATACATGGAATGCAGGAGATCTATCAGGGTGCCTGATAGTATTTAAATGCTCTGAGATTAAGGTCAATGGAAAATTATGACAGCCTAATTTTGACAGGACGGTAAATGATCCAGAACCTTCAGGAATTAAGTTTTGGGTTACTCCAACAGAAAAGAAAGGAAGAAAGCAAGAAAGCAAGAAAGAAGAAAAGAGAGAGAGGGAGGAAAAAAGGAAGGAAGGAAAGAAGGAAGGAAGGGAGGAAGGAAGAAAGGAAGAAAAGGGATTAAGGGATCTCAGCTGAGGTGCTTGTTGCATGCAAAGGCAACACATAAATTTTGGTAGAAGGTACACATCAACACCAGATACAGCCAGGTGACCGGCTGCAGAAATGAGGATTTTAATTGTTCTAAATAGTTTCTCTTTTTGTTAAAAAAAAAGTTTGCGTATGTATACACATATAATAGTACCTTCATTTTTTTCTTTTTCTTTGTTATGTGACATTAGATTTATTGAAGTCAAATCAGCATTTGAGTATTGTTAACTTCACATAATAGTGTTTGGATTTGGGATTGGTGAATTACTGGTTGTAACAAAGATAGTTGTATTACGTTATGTGTAATTATGATGTTATTATTTTGTTTACTTGAAGATTAGGTATGCTCTTAGGAGATGTGTATGGGTTCAAGTTGTCAAGGGGTGGATTTGTGATGGTTAATACTGAGTGTCAACCTCATTGGATTGAGGTATACAGGTTATTAATCCTGGGTGCATCTGTTGGATGTTTTCCCCAAAACAGTCTTTGAATCAGTGAGCTGTGGAAGGCTGATCCACCGTAATCAGGTGGGCACAATCTAATCAGCTTTTAGTGAATATAAAATCAGGCAGAGAAACGTAAATTCATGAGATGAGCCTAGCCTCCAAACCATGGTTAACTACCATGTTATGGCTAGCTGCTAAAGTTTGGAAACATATCTTTTGATCAACTGTAGAAGATTTTACACTGTATGTATTAACCTCCTTTTTGGATTTATCTTAACATTTCCACATACATTTTTCTATTACAGCTATTTCTTCATTCACTTGTTTTTATTTTCTCTAATTGGCTTATGTAAATTTTTGTGAATGTATTTATTTCTGATTAATTAGGACATGACAGAGCCTAACTAATTGTGAACAAAGATTCCCACTATAAAACTCTTCTATAAAATAAAATTTTAGAATAGTAGAAGACACATCAGTGTTAATTCTACTCAACAACTTTAGCAAAAGCAAGAGTTCTCTAACCGCAGCTATAATCCTTGAGATTTTTGTTTTGATTTGGCTTGGTTATTATAATGGTTTAGCAACTTTTGTGCCATAAGATATATTTAATTTTTGCCTCACGGTAAATATTAGGCCCACTGTGTATGCATAACGTAGTGTGCCAATCCACAGGTGTGTATGTCTTTTCTGTATGCCTTCCAGCTGTAGTCAATTTAGTTCTATCCCAAAAGCCATTCGTTGCATTTTCTTAATTTCCACCCTCAAAATAGAAGCTGCCTAGCTTTTTTTTTTTTTTTTCCGCTATACTAGAGTTTTATGGAAATATTTAAAAAGTAATTGGAAAAGAAAAGGGGTGAAAAAGAAATATATAGTTTACTTTGTAATCGTTGACTAACTGAACTGACTTCACTTTACTAACACTTATCCTAACTTGAATCAACAGAACTTTACAAAAGCTTCTTAAAATTCTTGTGATTTACAGAAACCAAAGATTGAGTTAAGTGATCTTGAAAATATAAAATCAAAGTGTGCTTTTTTTATTTACAATTTTCTGGAGAGATGATTTATCACTGTTAATTTCTCAAAGAGAGGCCTGAGACTCTAGATTTTAAGATATTTGTCAGCATTTCTAATCTCTCAGGGCTAGATGCTGGTAACAACCTTACCAATTTCACTTCCACTTATGAACCAGGGTTAGGGTAAAAAGAAAGTAAAATCTATCGAATTATAGAAACCCTAGCCACTTACATGGACTGTCTGTTACCTCCATGAGCTCAATGTCAACAACAGTTTCCCTTCCACAGTCTGCTCCAGTCACGGTGACCTAGCTGTTTTTCAAATAATTTAAGAAGGCTTCCAGTAGAGGTCATCAAACTTACTGATCTTGATGCATGCTCGTGAGATTATTCCCTTATTATTTTATTTAGATATTTACTTCAAAGTCACTTTGGAGAGGAATTATTTTATGCTTGTCTCACATGAGACCAAGCTGTACTCATGATAGAGAATTTTTACCTCATGTATTTTACATGAAATTGATAGGATTAATTAATGTAAAGCAAACAAAAAACCTTACAATATAACCACCAAAACAAACAAACAAAAATTCTAGAAACCCAAAATAAAAGTTTAACATTCAACTTCAGCATTTGAAACAACATTTTCATGGGATAAAACTTAGATCTCCTGAACAAAAATAAACTGAGATTAGAAAACAATTAGTGCTTCACAAATAAAACTGAAACAAAATTGCAGAGCAGGCAGCATCAAACCATTCAAAGAAACCTCAAACAAATAAAAAACTGTCTACACCCAGGAAACCAACAGTTCACATCAACCAAGAAAACATTTAATCAATAGAGACAATTTTAAAAGAGTTAATTTTTTGGATTGTCATACTGCCTCCCAGACACAGTTGAAGCCTGCAAAACTGAAATCCACATTTTCAAATTGAGGCCCTGATTCCTAATTCTAGAAGGTGTAAAACAGCCCTTATGTGCTAATTTATTGTGTTTGCTCTAGTTTTTCTAGAGGATAAATGATGAATTGATTAATCATTTTTTATTTCTGTTTTGCCAAAGTCAGAAGTCACTCTTGGTTGAAAATGCCAGGAATTGATCACAAACATTTAGGTTCCTGAGAACCAACAATGCAGTTACTTCATATAATTGACAATCTGTTAATACATATTCAGTTTTTTTAAATAATGGCTTGTATACTTGCTCTTATAGAAAATGCTATTTAAGTGGATACTAAGCTGCCAATAACTAAGAAGACACCTTGAAGAAATGAAGAAAATTTATAACTTGTTAAGTAATACACAAGCAGAAAATGTCTAGATAATAAGAAGCTAAAGAAATGTGTGTCTAACACTCCCCCAACCAAAACAAAGCTATTACTATTACCTAGCAAAGATAATTATTACAATTACACTTATTATAGGCAGCTATTACAGAAAAAAATACAAATCTAATTTCATGAACACTCTGTGCATGGAGACATAATCTGAGACAATAATATAATTTGAGAAGAATACAAAAGTACAGCAGTAGAGTACTTTTATATTGTTGAACTTAGAATTTAGATTATTTAAACAAGGTAGTATTATCCAATGTAGGCTGTTTTAAGTTTAGAATATTTATTGAGGTCCCAAATGTAACTAATTATAGTATAAAATATATATAAAAAGAAAGTTTTGAGAAATTAAGGATTTTTTTCTGAAAGATCAAAGGAGAAATTAAAAAATCAAATAAGATAAATAACATACAGAATGTAAGTAATTAAATATCAGAGTGAATAGTTTTTTACTTTTAATAACTTTAAATGTGAGCTCTTTCATAAAAAGGCACAGAATGATGCAAATGCACCTTTAAAAGACGGGTTCACATATATGATTTCCCTGCAAGAGTTACTTTAAGTGCAAAGAGAGAGTTTGAAGGAAAAATGACACAGGTTCTTGGAAAAACGTGACAGTGGACTACAGAGCACTATGTATCTGTCTCTTCAACTATTCAATATGTACAGTGGCAGAATCATTATGATGCAAGTATTTTGGAATTATAGATCCTTTCTGAAGTTTTGAAGCTTTCGAAAGATGATTTGTAAAGTAAACAACAATTAAGCTCGAACGGCTTTTCAGCATAGGTCAACAGCAGTTATTTATTCTTATCAAATACTGCAGTGGCATGAAGCCTCACAAACACTTCTGGAGCAGCTGTCAATAGCCATGATGGACAAAAATGACCTTATCCTCCAAATCTCAGGAGGACTTCAAACCAATTGCTGTTTCTTATTATGGAGGTCCTGCGAGTGGTGAGCAGTCATTGTTTCATTTTCCAAACTTTTTGCAGACTTTTTCTCCTCCTACTCAAGTAACTTTCAGATGATTTAAGAAAACAGAGACTTTCTTTCTTAATTTTTCTTTTTTTTCTCTTTAGATGCCAGAGAATGATAGACAAAACACTCAAAGTGGAACATATGTTAGTGAAAATTCAGAATAAAACGTGCTGCTAAACCTCTGTGCTCCAAAATGATGCAGCCTCAAGAAAAACCCCCAAAAAATCATTCAGACTGATTGTCATGACAGAAATAGCCTAGACAATGAATAAACAAACCCCTAACAAGCTACAGAGGAGAAAACCTGATTTTCAAAGG
Organism: Pongo pygmaeus; assembly: GCF_028885625.2. Classification (NCBI taxonomy): domain Eukaryota; kingdom Metazoa; phylum Chordata; class Mammalia; order Primates; family Hominidae; genus Pongo; species Pongo pygmaeus. Next base: position 31,218,815 of record NC_072397.2, on the reverse strand, counting down.
CACAGCACTTAAAAAATTTATATGCCTGTTTTCGACACCAACAGAATCACAAAGCATAAAGTGAAATAAGAAAGTAGGGCCCACCCTAAAAAGAAAAAAAATCACTAACAGAAGCCTTTACTAGGTGGCGCACATGGCAGGCTAGCTAAAAAATAATTTTTAAAATTAATGATTTTTTAGAAAGCTAACGCAATGAAGAAAAGCGTAGAAAGCCATGAACAGAAAAAAGTTATTAATAGACAGTAAATTTACAATAAACTAAACTGACAGTAAAACTAACAAGAAAATTCTAGGCCAGGTTCACTAGCTCTCTCTCTCTCTCTAATATATATGTATATACATATACATATATTATATAATATATATTTATAAAATATACTATATATAAAATATATATATAATATATAATACATATATCTTAGACTTTATGTTAGACTTTAGATTACCTAAATATATAAAATACATATAAAATATATTTCTATTATATACATTATATATTTATATATCATATATAATATAAATAATTTTGTATATACATGTACGTGTGTATGGAGCTGAAAACTTAAAGAACTATCTCTAAAATTTACTACAGCCTGGCTCAGTGGCTTACACCTGCAATCTTAACACTTCCATAGGCCAAGTCAGTTAGATCATGAGGTCAAGTGATGAAGATAATCCTGGCTAATATGGTGAATCCTTGTGTTTACTAAAAATACAAAAATTAGCAGGGTGTGGTGACATGAACCTGTAGTCCCAGATACTTGAGAGGCTGAGGCAGGACAAATGTTTGAAATGAGGAGGCCGAGGTTGCAATCAGCTGAGGTTGCTTCACTGAACTCCACCCTGGTGACAGTGCAAAACTCAATTAAAAAAAAAAAAAAAAACACTCTACAGAGATTTAAAAGGACACTTGAGCAAATAGAAGAACAAAATATCAGCAGATTTAAGAAAAGGGCAGTTGAAATTGTAAAGTCAAGAAGGGAATAAATAAATAAATAAATAAATAAATAAATAACTGAGAAAACCACCTAGAAACCAGTGGGACACCATCAAGCAGTCCTCCTAAAGGAGATTAAAACAGTAGTGGTCAAGAAGTTCACAAATTTGAGGAAATAAATAAACACCAAAGAAGTTCAACAAACTCCAATCAGCATAAACTCAAACACATTCAATCTTACTTGATAATTAACCTGTCTAAAACTAAAACAACTTGAAACTTGAAAGCAGCAAGAGAAGTGACTGGTCATGTAAAAAGAACCCTCATGATTAATCAGTGCATTTATTTTCTGAAAATTCGGAGGTCTGAAAGTAGTAGACTAATATATTCCAAATGCTGTAAGAAAAAACCTTTTAACAGAAATCTTATGTTTACAGTAAATGCCCATCAAAAGTGATAGAGATATTATAAAATTCCCACCTAAAAGCTGCAGTCTTTTACCAGTAGACTACTCTTTAAGAAATGCTTTTGGAGTATTTTAGGATAAAATGAACTGACTTGAAACAGCAGTGTGAATAAGTAAAGATTAATGTAAAGATATATGTATAAACAATATAAAAGTTAAAAAAAATCAATGTGCACCTCCACAATTGGTTTTCCACATAATTAAACCACTACTATATATTTTAAAAACTCACTAACTTGTGTTTTTGGCATACAGTGCCTAAAGGCATAATTATGTGAACTCAATAAGTGAAATAGAACGGGCCGTGCTGTAAAGGAGTAGTGGTTTTTTTATGGTTATGAGAGCAAACTAACATGAATGTAGAAGTGTTTCAACTTTAGAATGTTTAATATAAACATTAGAAGAGACACAAAGGAAAAGTACCAGGCAGGTAGAAGCTTTCTGCACTACACCAGCAAATTAAGAGTAGAGGATTCAGCTGCTCTTACCTGAGACTACATAGCCGGCCATATTGGCACTCTAAAGGGAAGCCCGAGCTGTCCAACCATGGAGTAAATGTAGAGAGCCTAAGGGACATAGCATAGTTGCTTCTTCACACAACTGTTTCTACACGACAGGCCACAAAGCAGAAGAGGCTCATCCGTACCCAAGGTCTGCTGAAGCACTAGAGGCAGAATGCAGGGACTATGTAGGGTCTCAACTGAAAGAAAGATGACAGAGCAGCTTCTCCAATACCATCTCTTTCTTTCTAGCTTCCCAAAAGTTTCAGGTTTAAAATATTGTTGGCAGAAGACAAGACAAACATGGGAAGACAGCATTTCATTTAGTGGAAAGGCTATGACCAATAGGATGACACATGGCAACCAGAACAGAACCTCATAAATTGTAAGAAATATTATGACTTTAACAGAGGACAGAAAAACAGAGACAAAGGACACTGGACTGGGTGTGATGGCTGACACCTATAATCACAGAACATTTGGAGATTGAGACAGACAGATTATGCAGTCTTGAGTTCCAGACCAGCCTGTACAACATGGTGAAACCACATCTCTACTAAAAATACAAAAATTAGCTGAGCATGGTGGCATGCATCTGTAATCCCAGCTACGCAGGAGGCTGAGGCAGGAGAATCCCTTGAATTCAGGAAGCGGAGATTGCAGTGAGCTATCGTGCCATTGAACTCCAGCATGAGTGAGAGAGTTCGACCCCATCTTAAAAAAAAAAAAAGAAAGACAGGGACTGGAATGAGTAGAAGTTTTTCAAACACTGCCAGAAAAGGAACATCCACATCTACCTACACCAACTTTTCTAAGAACGTTTCTAAATTACTAATGACTCACAAACACCACAAATCCAAACACAGCCAGATGGTTGCTGCTGGCCACAACGTTAGGATAAATGCAGCTTTACCTTTCTGTGACCAAAAAATATGAAGCTAGGAAGTTACCCATCAAGACACTCGCACTTCAGAGTCCATTTATCCGCAAGAACTCAGTGAGTGGCTTTCAGGAACTTGAGAAACTGGACTCTATTGTGTCACATCACCAGGACACGGTGGTGCACAAATGGCAGCAGAGAAGCCCATCAGAGATTTATCAGATTCCAGTGCAGAAGAGGCTGGAAGAAAGGATAGGCCCCAGATACACTCACTAATGTCTCTGGTGTCTGGCTCGATTACCACTTCCATGGTTATAGGCTCAGCTAACAAGGAAGGTACATTGGCATTAATGAATCCATTAACAGCCAATGGAAAGAAAAACATTCATATAGTTGTTTGAAGAGTGAGAGATGGGAAAAGAAAGATGAATGATGATTGAACAAAACAGCCTTTTATCAAAAGGATGTATTTTACCCTAAGGTTAACAGAAAATGCCAGCAGATTCAGAGACATTGTGGTGAGGAAAGAGAGTGTCATTACCCATAAATTATCATCAACTAGATTGACAGAGAATACCTCACTAATTACAGAGGGAATGAAAGAAATTGAGAATGCCCTGAATAGGGCTGCTGTGGATGACAGCAAATTTGTGCTCCCTGCTCAGTGCAGCTGGCAGTGCTCTTTGTTGTGGTCTTGATTTTGTGAGCATTTAAGAAATGACAGAAAGAGAGCAAGCATTGAAATGGTGGACACCACAAAGACCTGGCACATAGTTTTATTCGGTTTAAGAAACCTATTTTTGCATCAGGCAATAGCACAGTAATTTGACGAGGTGCATCCATATTGCCTCTTTGTGATTTGCTTTGGGACTAACAGACAGGCTTGGCTTGAAACCTCTTTTACAACATTTGGACAGAGTTCAGTGGCTTGTTCTACCATTACATTTCCCAAGATGATGTGTGAAGCATCAGCCAGTGAAATGTGGTTTGGTGGGAGAAAGCTGACAGCACTGGACTCATGTGCCAAAGGCCTGGTCTCTTATGTGTCTTGGACTGAAACTTTCACTCGAGAGGTTATGATCCAAATTAAAGAGCTTTCCTCTTGTAATCCAGTTGTTCTGGAGAAATGTAAGGGTTTTTTTCGCTGTAAAATTAAAATGATGTTGGAACAGGCCAAGGAGAGTATGTTAATGCTGAAAAAAATTCTGGGGCTCAGCACAAGGGATAGAATCCATGGTCAAATGTGTACAAAGAAAAATTGATGAGTTCTAATAGTCAGTCTGCTCAGAACACAAGAACTGAGCTAAGCAGAATTCATCATCAGCTGCAAGATGCCCTAATCCGTGTTCATAGCCTAAAATAATTTCACCCATAGATAAGGCTTGAAAGGATACTGAAAATATCCAAGGTACTTATTTAATATTACCAATTCACTTCAAGAACTGTAACTGTAAGATAAATGATGAAACAGCTTTTTTGTCCAAATGTCATTACTTTATGCACAAGCCCAAATATAAGAGCAGGCAGGTGAGCATTAGACTGCTCGTGCAAGCTCTATGTTTTTTTATTCTTTTTCTGAGACAGAATCTCACCTGTCACCCAAGCTAGAATGCAGTGGCATGGTCTCCGCTCTCTGCAACCTCTGACTCTCGGGTTCACACCATTCTCCTGCCTTAGCTTCCCAAGTAGCTGGGACAACCGGCGCTTGCCACCATGCCTGGCTTTTTTTTTTTTTTTTCTATTCTCAGCAGAGACGATATTTCACCATGTTAGCTAAAATGATCTCGATCTTCTGACCTCGTGATTCACCCGCCTCGGCCCCCCAAAAGTGCTGGGATTACAGGTGTTGCCACCGCGCCTGGAAGAGCTCTAATTTTTATTTATGCCTACTACTATATAAAAGGCCAGAATTGTTTTTTTGTTAGATTTGAATGACTGAAAGTCTGTAATAGTGTTTTTTATTATTATTATTTTATTTTAAGTATCCTAGAATGCAGAGTCTAATGGGGTATGAGGCAGTTTCTGCTGCCCTCCCCTAAACACAGACACAAAAACAACTGAGATGTTGATTTGAATTCACCAAGTCACAAATATCTCAGAGACACAACATTCTAAACTGAACATATGGTTAGAATTTTTGCTGAGCTATCAATTGATTTGTATTTTGTTTTTTGCATAAGTCTCTAGAACTTACACTGTTAACATGAATAAACCACTACCTCTTTAAAGTAAACCTTGAGCAGGATTAGTCAATCATGGAATCATTTAGGTAGAAATATCTAAGTTTTAATGGTCATAAAGTGTGCTTTTTAGATTAACTTAGATTATATTCTATTTAATGAGCTAAAATTCTAGACACATGATTAAATGCAGAAACTTCCTTCAAAACAAAGGAAAAACACGTACATATTCCCAGACGTTTAAAATTATTAATGTCTAGTTTTATGTGCACACAATTTTCTAGGATACTTTATAAGTTCAGATTTCCAGAAGCTCTCTGAAGCCTGTCATTTTGGGTTATTATGCAGGCTTCATTACATGGGCATGATTGAATAATCTACTGGTCCTTGATGATCACAGTGACTTTTGTGGCAGGATCTATAGACTCTCCCTTTCCCAGCAAAAAACCTCAGTGGACGGTAGCACCTTTGGCAAAATTTCTCTTGGGCCTGCTGGGCTAAATTTGCCACTCATTTTGACAGGTTGCCCTCATCTCAAGCTCTGTGCTCAGATTCTGCTTTTACTATGGGTGAGACAGGCCCAGAACAGTGAGAGAAGCCTGAGTGAGCAACTGTTGAGTCCAGCCACTTCACACAGCTGAGTATGTTGGCTGTGATAAGGTGAGAAAGCCCAGGTGATGCCAGCCCCCTCCAAGCCTTAGGCTGTATCAGCATAGTAGAAGCCTTTTTTCCCTCACCACTCAGAAATAGAGTGGCATCCAGAAGCTTAAAAATGCCAGAAATTACAAAGACCCCAAAATGGTATCACAGCCCTGGCTTTGAAAAGGTTTAAGTCTGGGCTCCTTTAAGGACTGAACCTCTTCTATCCTTTTTTATTTTTTAAATCCCAGTAATCAAAAATGTGACAAGTGAGGGTTTGTGTGTTTCAGACCCGCTTTTGTTACTAATCTTATAGTTTTGCCCCTAAGTGGGTTCTGAGTTATTCTTCCATGCCTAGGAAGAATAAGGCTTGTGGGCAACTGAAGAATAATTGAGGTAAATAGAAGCTTTATTGAGTGAATGTACAGCTCTCAGGAGACCAAAAGGAGGTATCTCCATTTCACTAACAGGACATACCTGCAACCATGCAACACTCAGTTAAGAGAAGACCTAGAGTGACCAAGTGCAGTTCGCTGACAGGTTGGTACAATGTCTCTGAAGCCATCGGTGGAGAGGAGATTCAGAGTGGGTAGTTTCTACGTGCAGGAAGGTTGTTGAGATGTGTCCTCAGCTTTAAGCTGAGAGAAGACAAATCTGCCTGCCAACGTGCAATACCAATAAGTGTACAACTCTCAGTGAAGGGAGGCTACTCAGGAGGCTGATGCAGGAGAATCACTTGAACATGGGAGGTGGAGGTTGAAGTGAGCTGGGTTCACACCACTGCACTTCAGCCTGGTTACAGAGTGAGATTCCGTCTCAAAAGTAATAATAATAATTATTATAACTAGTTTAGAGGAAAACATAAATTTCCTGATGGAGCTAAAAAACACGGGGCAAGAACTTTGCACAGCATACCCAAGGATCGATAGCTGAATTGATCAAGCAGAAGGAAGAATATCACAGATTGAAGATAAACTTCAAGAAATAAAGCATGAAGACAAGATTAGAGAAAAAAGAATGAAAAGGAAGAAACAAAGCCTCCCAGAAATATGAGATTATGTGAGAAGCCGAAACCTGTGATTGATTTGTATACCCAAAAGTAATGAGGACAATTGAACCAACTTGAAAAACAAACTTCAGGATGTTATGCAGGAGAACTTCCCCAACCTAAAAAGACAGGCCAACATACAAATTCAGGAAATATAGACAACACCAATGAGAAACTTCATGAGAAGACAGCCTCCAAGGCACACAACTGGCAGATTCTCCAAGGTAGAAAAAGAGGAAAAAAAAAATGTTTAGAGCAGCCAGAAAGAAAGACTAGGTTACCTACAAAGGGAAGCCCATTAGATTAACAGCAGATATTTCTGCAGAAACCCTACAAGCCACAAGAGAGAGGCGGCAAATATTCACTGATCTTAAAAGAAATAATTTTTGAACCAGAATTTTATATCCATCCAAACTAAGCTTTATGACCAAAGGAGAAATAAAATTATTTTCAGACAAGGAAATGTAGAAACATTTTGTCAAACCCATGAGTGCCTTACAAGAGCTCCTAAAGGAAACACTAAATATGGAAAGGGACATCTGGTAACAGCTACTGCAAAAAATAACAAATATAAAGTCCAACAACACTATGAAGAAACTGCATCAAGAATATGCAAAATAACCAGCCAGCATCACCATGCAAGGATCAAATTGACACATAACAGTATTAACCTTAAATATAAATAAACTAAGTGTGCTTTATTCAGGAGACATATCTGATGTGCAAAGGCACATTTAGGCTCAAAATAAAATGATGGAAGAATTTTTTTTTCTTTTTAAAATTGTACTTTACGTTTTATGGTACGTATGCAAAACATGCAGTTTTGTTACATATTTATACATGTGAACTGTTGGTATGCTGCACCCAGTAACTCATCATTTACATTAGGTATGTCTGCTACTGCTATCCCTTCCCCCACCCCACAACAGGCCCCAGTATGTGATATTCCCCTTCCTGTGTCCATGTGTTCTCATTGTTCAATTCCCACCTATGAGTGAGAACATGCAGTGTTTGTTTTTTTGTCCTTGAGATAGTTTGCTGAGAATGATGGTTTACAGCTTCATCCATGTCCCTACAAAGGACATGAACTCACCCTTTTTATGGCTGCATAGTATTCCATGGTGTATATGTGCCACATTTTCTTAATCCAGTCTATCATTGTTGGATGTTTGTGTTGGTTGCAAGTCTTTGGGCTCGCAAGTGCTGCCACAATAAACGTACGTGTGCATGTGTCTTTATAGCAGCATGATTTATAATCCTTTGGGTATATACCCAGTAATGGGATGGCTGGGTCAAATGGTATTTCTAGTTCTAGATCCCTGAGGAATCGCCACAGTGACTTCCACAATGGTTGAACTAGTTTACGTCCCACCAACCGTTTAAAAGTGTGCCTATTTCTCCACATCCTCTCCAGCACCTGTTTTTTCCTGATTTTTTTTAATGATCACCATTCTAGCAGGTGTGAGATGGTATCTCATTGTGGTTTTGATTTGCATTTCTCTGATGGCCAGTGATGGTGAGCATTTTTTCTTGTGTGTTTTGGCTGCATAAATGTCTTCTTTTGAGAAAAGTCTGTTCATATCTTTCGCCCACATTTTTGATGGGGTTGTTTGTTTTTTTCTTGTAAATTTTTTGGAGTTCTTTGTAGATTCTGGGTATTAACCCTTTGTCAGATGAGTAGGTTGGAAAAATTTTCTCCCATTCTGCAGGTTACCTGTTCACTCTGATGGTAGTTTCTTTTGCTGTGCCAAAGCTCTTTATTTGCTTTTTAGCTCTTGAATTTCAGAGCCTGTTATTTGTCTGTTCAGAGATTCAACTTCTTCCTGGTTTAGTCTTGGGAGGATATATGTGTCGAGGAATTTATCCATTTCTTCTAGATTTTCTACTTTATTTGTGTAGAGGTGTTTATCGTATTCTCTGATGGTAGTTTATGTTTCTGTGGGATGGGTGGTGATATCCCTTTTGTCATTTTTTATTGCGTCTATTTGATTCTTCTCTTTTTTTCTTCATTAGTCTTGCTAGCAGTCTATCAATTTTGTTGATCTTTTCAAAAAACCAGCTCCTGGATTCATTGATATTTTGAAGGGGTTTTTGTGTCTCTATTTCCTTCAGTTCTGCTCTGATCTCAATTATTTCTTGCCTTCTGCTGGCTTTTGAATGTGTTTGGTCTTGCTTCTCTTGTTCTTTTAATTGTCATGTCAGGGTGTCAAATTTAGATCTTTCCTGCTTTCTCCTGTGAGCATTTACTGCTATAAATTTCCCTCTACACACTGCTTTGAACGTGTCCCAGAGATTCGGGTATATTGTATCTTTGTGCTCATTGGTTTCAAGGAACATCCTTATTTCTGTCTTCATTTCGTTATGTACCCAGTAGTCATTCAGGAGCAGGTTGCTCACTTTCCATGTAGTTGAGCGGTTTTGAGTGAGATTCTTAATCCTGAGTTCTAGTGTGATCACACTGTGGTCTCAGAGACAGTTTGTTATAATTTCTGTTCTTTTACATTTGCTGAGGAGTGCTTCACTTCCAACTATGTGGTCAGTTTTGGAACAGGTGTGGGGTGATGCTGAAAAGAACGTATATTCTGTTGATTTGGGGTGGAGAGTTCTGTGGATGTCTATTGGGTCTGCTTGGTTCAGAGCTGTGTTCAATTCTTGGATATCCTTGAGAACTTTCTGTCTCGTTGATATCTCTAATGTTGACAGTAGGGTGTTAAAGTCTCCCATTATTATTGTGTGGGAGTCTAAGCTCTTTGTAGGTCTCTAAAGACTTGCTTTATGAATCTGCATGCTCCTGTATTGAGAACATATATATTTAGGATAGTTAGCTCTTCTTGTTGATTTAATCCCTTTACCATTATGTAATGGCCTTGTCTCTTTTGATCTTTGCTGGTTTAAATTCTGTTGTGTCGGAGACTAGGATTGCAACCCCTGCCTTTTTTTGTCTTCCATTTGCTTGGTAGATCTTCCTCCATCCCTTTATTCTGAGCCTATGTGTGTCTCTGCACGTGAGATGGGTCTCCTGAATAGAGCACACTGATGGGTCTTGACTCTTTATCCAATTTGCCCATCTGTGTCTTTTAATTGGAGCATTTAGCCCATCTACATTTAAAGTTCATATTGTTATGTGTGAATTTGATTCTATCATTTTGATGTTAGTTGGTTATTTTGCTCATTAGTTGATGCAGTTTCTTCCTAGCCTTGATGGTCTTCACAATTTGGCATATCTTTGCAGGCTAGCTGTTGTTCCTTTCCATATTTAGCACTTCCTTCAGGAGCTCTTTTAGAGCAGGCATGGTGATGACAAAATCTCTCAGCCTTTGCTTGTCTGTAAAGGATTTTATTTGTCCTTCAATTATGAAGCTTAGTTTGGCTGGATATGAAATTCTGGGTTGAAAATTCTTTTCTTTTATAATGTTGAATATTGGCCCTCACTCTCTTGTGCCTTGTAGCGTTTCTCCAAGGGATCCTCCGTTAGTCTGATGGGCTTCCCTTTGTGGGTGACCCAATCTTCTCTCTGGCTACCCTTAACATTTTTTCCTTCATTTCACCTTTGGTGAATCTGACAGTTATGTGTCTTGGAGTTGCTCTTCTCGAGGTGTATCTTTGTGGCATTCTCTGTATTTCCTGAATCTGAATGTTGGACTGCCTTGCTAGATTTGGGAAGTTCTCCTGGATAATAGTTCCAGTCTCCCCATCACTTTCAGGTACACCAATCAGATGTAGATTTGGTCTTCTCACATAGTCCCATATGTTTTGGAGGCTTTGTTCATTTCTTTTTATTCTTTTTCCTCGAAACTTCTCTTCTCGCTTAATTTCATTCATGTGATCTTCCATCACTGATACCCTTTCTTTCAGTTGATCAAATTGGCTACTGAGGCTTGAGCATTCACCATGTAGTTCTCATGCCATGGTTTTCAGCTCCATCAGGTCCTTTAAGGACTTCTCTGCATTGGTTATTCTAGTTAACCATTTATCTATTTTTTTTCAAGGTTTTTAACTTCTTTGTCAGCATGTCACTGGAGTCACACCCATAGAAGGCTGTAACCCATGAGACTTAGCTTCAAATGAAATCTGACAGATGGATATTACTCACAAAGCTGCCATTGGCAAGTTCTCCTTTGTTCGTGTGACTACAGACACTTATTCTCATATGCAGCATGCTACATGCAAACCAGATGAGACAGCTGGTTATGTATAATGACATTGTCTGTCATCATTTGCTCATATGTGGGGTCCCTAAACAATTAAAAACTGACAATGGACACGCTTATGTTAGTCACGCTTTTTAAATTTTTTACAGCTATGGTCAATCACTGATAAAACAGGAATTCCTTACAACCCCCAAGGACAAGGAATTATAGAGTGGGCAGATCAAACATTACAATGTGTGCTGAAAAAGACAGAAAGGGGAAACAAGAGACCAGTTACCCCCTCAAACAAAATACATTTACTTTTACTTTAATTTTTTTTTTTACTTATTTACTTTAAATTTTTTGACTCCTGGCAGAGATAGTAAGACTACGGCAGAACGACACTGGTAAATGTTATAGGGAAAAAGGAAAGTATACCCAAAAATATTATGAAAATCCCCCTAAGGACAATGGAAAGGCTCAGTAGATTTATTGATGTAAGGACGAGGGCATGCTTGTGTTTTTTACAGGAGGTGGATAATCTATGTGGGTGCCCTCAATGTGTTTGTGACCATGTAAAGGGAGACTGGAGAGAGCCATGGATCCCAACTATGGATCCAACTCTTTCATTACAAGCCATGAGTCAGTTGAAATTGCTAGAGCACCAGGGTCAGGCAAACACCCCTGACCTCACGTTTATGGCCACGCTACCTGTAACATCCTGTGCAATAGGTTTTCCTTGTGCAGAGACAAACACATATTGGGCATATATTCCCAATCCCCCAGTATTATCAACTGTAGTTTGGAGTGACATTCCCCCTGACATCTATCATGATCAGGAAGCACGCGCACCAGGACCCCTAACACACCATGACAAAGAGTAATTAGACTCTCAGAACAATGATTATCAATTATGCGGCTCCATTGGAGGGACTTCCTTTATGCATCACCAGGGTACATCACTCAACTGCAGTGGCCTTGCAAATTAATCCCAAGTATGGCTGAGTTACCATGGAAAAAAAGATGTACCTATTAGGCCTTAGCTCTGTTAACATTACTGGTTTAGCTACTAATCACTCCCAGCCCCATCCCCCAAATTGTATTAATTATATAGAATGGGCTCCCTTTGATAATTCTTACCCCCCTCTTTGAACCCAGTGTCTTCGCCTCCAACTAGACAACAGTACATGCTAATGGGAGACATTATTTTCTGGGTCCCTGTGGACATTTAGATGGGAGAGATGAGACTCCGACCTCGTGGCATAAACTTCGCTGACACTGGTCAGCATCTCTTCACTATATTGCGCTGGGATTCAATCCCAATCTGCAGCAAGGTTCACTTGGCATGAAACAGGCTTTAGCCCACCTTTGCCTCAATGGCATTACCAAGGAAAGAGAGGTCCAATTCAGGAGTCGATAGGGAAGGCAGCACTCTACTATATGAATGGCAGCATTTGTGTCAGAACACTGTCTAATTATAGTAATTGTGCTGAACACAGTTTTAATCTTACCCTTGTAGAAAACATTACCACTCAATTACAATTTGTGTTTTTAAACTTATGTTTTTCTAGCAGCAAAAAGGACCAACTCCAGGTAAACGATGCCCAAATGACTTGTGATTCCTGCCAACTGTTTTATTCCCTTGATCATAGCACCGTACAAACATACAGCATAACCACCCTAGTAATTCTAGTTCACAATCCTGGATTACAGATTTCTGTAAATCTGTCTGAGCCTTGAGTGGCCACCTCTGATTTCCATTTTGTAAACTTTTTTCTTACTCAGCTTATTCCTTGTGCTTGTAGAGCTTTAGATATGAAAATTTTTGTAATTCTCCTTAGGTGAATTAATAACTTCTGTTGTGGTGTCCTTAGTAGCAATGTGCAGCTCCATTCAAACAGCTCAATATGTAGAAAATTGGATGTGTACAGCTGACCACACATGGATGCTTAAAAATAAACTTAACACTGAGATACACACGGAAGTAGCAATGTTAAAGACTACAGTTCTGTGGCTAGGAAACCAAGAAGAAACTTGTAGTTGTGGCAGCAATTGCATTGTCATTTTAAGCATACTCATATTTATGTAATCAATTTGGAATAAAACCAAAGGGAATATCTATGGAAACTTGATTTATAAAGTAAAATTCTTAACTTGAATAAGCGTACTCAAGTATTTCAGCCACCTCTGAGAACTTGGGCAGAATTTCTGCAAGGTTTAGAGAGCCTTAACCTTTGGACCTCCTCCAAACATCACCTCAATGTCTTTTTTGTGATTATCAGAGTAATGTTATTATGTCTCTGTTTTATGTTCATTGTCTGTAAAAGCAGCTGGACCACCAAACAACAGTTGAGAGCTGCACAGCCTGCAATTATCTTTACTCAATTAATGCAAAAACAAAAAGGAGAAGACGTTGCAGGCCAAAAGAATGAGGGTTGTGACCAACTCAGTAATGACTGGAGGGTCTGCGAACAGAGAGGGGACTGTTCTCATGAAAGCAGCATGTTGGCAACCTGACACACCACGTCTGGTGCCAGAAGGAATGCTGAGGAACGGTCATGCCCCAAGCACAGTATTTCTTGTGGTAATATATAGGAACATCTGAAGCCTGTAGTATAAAGAAAGCAATTATGTGAGGCAGTGATAAATCAAGAAGCTGACCAACAATTACCTTTCCTCCTTGTAGGTTCTGCCTAATAAATATCAAGGCCTGTAGAAGCTCAGTGCCTTTGCTGACTAGAAGAAATGAGACCCTTCTCCCCTCTTTTAAAACAGATCTTTTTTGTCTTTCTTTCTATTTCTAAATTCAACCCCCTTCGTTTCATCCCATAGTAACTGACTGCCATGCTGTCTCTATTAAAAATACAAAAAAAAAAAAAAAAAGAAAAAGAAAAGAAAAATGTGCCCTTGTTGGCAGGCACATGTAATCCAAACTACTCAGGAAACTGAGGCAAAAGAATCCCTTCAACATAATAGACAAAAGTTGCAGTGGGCCGAAATCACACCTTTGCATACCAGACTGGGTGACAAGGGGTGACTCCATCTCAAAAAAAGCAAAAGAACTAAACAAAACAAAACAAAACTATGTTCTGGTTAAGAGAACCAGAAAAAAAAAAAAAAAAAAAAGCTACACGCTGAGAAAAATTTAGGAAACACATCTGAAAAATGACTTTTATGCAAAACATACAAAGAAATAAGATGACCCAATAAATAAGTAGAGGCCTGAATAGATACATCACCAAAAAAGATATGGAGATGGAAAACCTGGCACACAAAATACTCCTTGCTGAGCCTCTGTTACTTCTTCTGAAGGCTGAGGCTGCAAGCCATTTCCTGAGGAGCAGCAGTGGCTGCCAGAGTGGCAGTGGCTCCAAAGATCATCCCCACATATGCCAGCTCTACCCTTCCCCCAGATTCCAAGGATTCCCCAGTCATTGAACATGCTCACCAGGAAAGAGCCAGAAGCTGGATATTTTATTTCACAACTTTTCTTAAAATTCTGGATGCCGATAAGTATCCTTTGGTTGGAAGTTCTATATTTTTCCTAACAAACTTGAGGCACTGACAAGTATAAGGAAAGATGATTTTCAACTTACATTTGATTCCATAAAGAACTAAAAGAATTGGCATGGCCAGGCATGGTGGCTCACACCAGTAATCCCAGCAGTTTGGGAGGCTGAGCCAGGAGGATGTCCTTAGGTCAAGTGTTTGAGATCATCCTGGTCAACATGGTGAAACAAGCTCTCTACTAAAAATGTAAAAAATTAGCTGGTAATGGTGGCTGGGTCCATAAACCCTGACCCTCAGGAAACTAAGACAGGAGAATTGCATGAACCCGGGAAACTGAGGTTACCAAAGCCGAGATCATGTCATTGCACCACAGCCATTTGAACAGACCAAGACTCCATCTCAAAACAAACAAACTAACAAAAAAGCAAAACAGAACAAAACAAAACAAAACAAAAAGGATTCAATTACATTTTTAGGCAGTTATTTTAGAATGCTTGGTACAATGCATTATTATTTTGGCATTATCAAGACAGAAAACACAGTAACAGTAGTAAGTAAAAGACAAATAGCAAGTCATTACAAATTCAAGGGGTTAATTTCATCTGTCATTCTTTCTGGCTTTTATTTAAAACGTGTAATGCTGAAATAAGTACTTGTGGTATCTAAACACAAAAAGAAACAACCATTAGTGAACCATTATTAAATTAATTTCAGTCTTCAAATTTGAGTCTGATACAGTGTAATGTTTTGTGAAAGATGATAAACTAACAGACCAAACACATGTGATTTCAAATTTTGGCCTACCTTTGGAGAAGCAGATTTAAGAGCCAAAACCTTCATAGTTCTAATTTTTATCAGTGATTCAGCATTGCAAGATATGTAGTGAAGCTGAAATCAGAGCTTTTTTCAATTCTAACAGAAACTAGTTTGTACTCTGGACATTCGTGTTGCTCCCTTGAAATCCGTAAAGAAATCACTTGATTGAAAGGGACTTTTACACAGGGAAAAATCACGCTAATACACCACATTGTCTTATTAGCTACAGTTCACTATTTTATTGTAGTCACCATAAGATTAGAAAAAATAGAAGATAAATGACTATGTGCACTAGAATAATTTTATTATTTTTTACTAAGTAGAGCTGGGAGTACGTTTCTTAAAATTGGTTTTCTGTGGCACAACACCTATATGCTTTTTGACAGCAATCATAGATTAATGAACAAACAATAACAACAAAATCATGCTCAACAATACCTGTCATTCGGGGAAGGCAAATTAAAATAAAAGTGAGAGGGCTAAACAGCTATACTATGTCTAAATTTCTTTTTAAATATAATCAAAACTGCAACAGAAAATCTCATCCATTGTTGAGCTGAAGGAATGCATAATTGTACAGCAACTTTAAAATATGGTTGTTTTCTTCTACCACAGTTTGGCAGTTTTTTCCAAAGGTAAACATTGTCTCATCATATAGGCTAACAACTGCACACTTAGGTATCTAGACAACTGATTTGGAAACTCACATCTAACCAACAACCATATGCATTTGTGTATAACTGCTCTCTTGACAGTGGCCAAATATTTTAAGGAATCAGAATGCCCTTCAATATTAACCAAGCCAGGTAAATTCATAAAATGAAATACTATTCATCAAAAGAAAAGGGGTGATTTATGAAGTCATGCAAAGCCATGGATGAATCGGGCATAAATAAAGCTAAGTGATAAGAGCCACTCTGAAGAGATGACATATTGTATGATTTCATTTCTATTACATTACAGAGAAGAAATGTTTCTAGAGACAGTAAGCAGACTTGTAAGTTACAGTTGTTTTTAGTGGGCAGGTAGTGAGTTGAAAAGGAGAATGCAATGATGGAAAGAAGCACAAATGGGCCAGTTGAGAAGGGACTCATTCAGCTTGATGAGATTATGCTGAGTGTGTGGAAGAGCCAGGAGTGTGTATACTGGCATGAATAAATAAATAGGCTTCTACTCATGATAGGAGAGGAGCGTCTTCTTTCATCACACGTGCAACTAATTTAGGACAATTTCTGAGGAAGCTTTCATTGTAAGTGGAAAAACATACATAAACAAATGTACCACTTCAAACATTTTTGAGTGTATAATTTGGAAGCATTAACTGTGCTCAAATTGTGCAACCATCACCACAATTTCACAATGTACAAGGGTTCCAATTTATCCACATACTCTCAAACTTTTCTTCAAAAAAAAAAATGAAAAATTTCAATGGGGATAAAGCAGTAACCTCATTGTGGTTTAGATATTCACGTATTAAGTGGTTAGTGGTTTTGAACATCTTTTCATGTGCTTTTTGGCTATGGATTTGTAAATGATTTCTTGGCTATACCACTGAATGAACAGAAAATGTAAGAAAAAATAGATCAGTTGAGCTTCATCAAAAGTAAACACTTTTGTGCATTAAAGGACACTGTCAGTATAGTGGAAAGAAAACCAACAGCATGGGAGAAAATATTTGCAAGTCATATATATGGCATATGTTCAAATCAACCACTTGGATCTCTTCCAAATGCACTCTTCATTTTTTCTTACTCTAAAATATTTTAAATAAACATCCACTTTTTCTGTGAAACCTTTCTGTCTCCTCTACTACTTTATTCCCCTCTGTCAAATTCTTTCTTCTGAGGAGGCAAGAGTTGACGTTACTGCAGACCATGATAGATTTGACGCCAGTAACTCAGATAAATTCCACTGGTAACAGGTCGAGGAGTTGCTGGACAGGGTGGCAGGAGTTCATGTCTAGTGTGTGGCTGCCCTGGCCGCAGGCAGTTCTGGACTGTGAAGGGACCAGAACACCATGCTACAAGAACTCTGTGGAAAGAGATCTCACATTGCTGAGAGAATGCTGAGGAAGAAATTTTGTCTTTTTAGTGAGGTCAAATTCCTTCACATAATATACAACTAACTGTATCTTAATGAATTCCTTAGTGATCCTTAGTATGTGCATATGTGTGTGCAACTACCGCTTCTTAGTTCCAAATTACTTTCATCATTCCAAAAGGAAATACCCTACTTATTAAGAAGCTCCTACCCAGTCTGTCCTCTTTCTGACACCAGTAACCAATAATCTGCATTTTGTCTCTGTGGACTTACCTATCCTAAATATTTATATAAATAAAATCAGACACTATGTGGCTTTTGCATTCAGCTTCTTGAGCCAAAATTTAAGTTTCTTCACATTGCAGCATTAGAGTTGTAAT
The DNA here is from genome assembly GCF_028885625.2 of Pongo pygmaeus. NCBI lineage: Eukaryota > Metazoa > Chordata > Mammalia > Primates > Hominidae > Pongo > Pongo pygmaeus. The sequence goes on along the minus strand of NC_072397.2, from coordinate 31,201,289 downwards.
CATTTTCACAGCTGAATAGTATGCCATTGTATGGACATACTATATTTGTTTCTTATTTTCTGTTGGTGGACATTTATTTGGTGCGTTTGCAGATTTTAGTTATTGTGAATGCTGCTATGAACATATGTATACATGTTTTTGTTTGAATGCCTCTTTTGCACTTTTTGTGTATGTAGTTTGGAGTTGATTTCGGGGGTTCTATGGTAATTTTATATTTAGCCTTTGCAGAACAACCAAATTATTTTCCAAAGCAGCTGCAGAATTTTTCTTTCACATATTCCCACTTCCATTTCAACAACTGTTAGCTTTTTTTTTTTTGCAATTATAATGGGTGTGAAGAGGTATCTTACTGTAGTTTTGACTTGCATTTCCCCTAGGTTAAAATTTGCAGGAGGCATAAGTGTTGGAGGAGAAAGAGGAAGGCTGAGGACAATCATGTGGAGAGGGTAGGCAAGCTCCAGGGGAGACAGTGGCTGTGGCAAACTCTGCCCAGTCTCAGCTCTAGCAGTGAATGGAAAGCGAGCCCATGATTGTAGTGTGGATTTTCTCACAATCTAGCTGTTTCAACAAGGAGAGTGTGTGATTTGGGGTACTGCACCCCCTCTTCTCATAGGTCCCCTATAATTCAGTCCACACTAGGCACCTGCCTGGAGCCAACCTGGTCTCTGCTCCCAGACAAAGGAGACCCTCATGCCCTGGGAACCTGATTCTGGTGGTCACTAATGGACACAGGCCTGGAGGGAGGAACACAGCCCATATGTGCTACAACAAAGACTGTAAAGTACAGAAGTGGACATTACATTTAGCCCAGTCACCCCAGGCCACATGAACCAGGCTCACCACTCATGGGCCTCAGCCTCCCTCTTTGAAAAAGGAACTGCCAAAACCATCAATCTCAACAGCCTTTCCATGATTCAATAGGACAAGCAACTTGGAATTCTGCTGATTTTAAATGCTGCTGTCATTCCAGATCTCACACAATCCTAGCGCCAGAGACTGAAGTCACAGTCTGCAGGTTGCTTTCTGCTGCTGGTGTGGGAGAATGTGCCAACTCAGTCTCAACTTGTGGCTGGAACACAGAGTGTTTGACCACAAACATTTAATTATTTCCACTTTTACCACTAAGTTTTAACAAAGTGTGTCTGTGGTGTAAGCTGTCACTAACTTCCCTTCCTTTGGACCTTCCAGAGACTATCTCAAAACACCTCCCACTCTCAAACACAAGCTACTGTGGATTTGGTTAGCTCTGGGTTGATGTTTAGAAAAGCTGTGGCTTCAGAAGGCAACTTCCTCTGGCTCCAAATCTACGAGGTTGTACAATGAGCATTAAGACGGTCCTGAGCTTAGACCCAGAAAAGTTCTGGTTGCAAGGCTCAGTCCTCCCTTCTGCAAAAAAGACTGATGACCTAATACACTAGCCAGCTAGTGTATTTTAGCATTTAAAATGATTGTATTCTAATACACTAGACAGCTAGTGTATTTTAGCCTTTAAAATGATTGTATTCAATTCATTGCCGTTAAAAGTTTACAAAAAAAAATAAGAGTTTTCCCAGATTTAATTGAGCACTTCCTTTAAGTTATTGTTCTGACTCATAAAGCTATAACCTTCACGTAAATATCTGCTTCTTTCCTCAGCAAATAGTGATAATCACTTTGCCTACACTCAGAATTTTGTTGTGAGATGAAGTCAATGAGATGGTGTGTTTAAAATTATGGTGGAAGTGTAAATTCTTCTTTATTTAGTGTAAAACTGAATACCACTTACACGTCAATCCATCTCAGAGGTGGACTGCATAAATTAGAGCAGGTTGAACTGAAAGTTAGGTAGCTACAAACAAAATTAAATGGATCTTCATATACTGACAGATGTGTGACAAAGTACAAAGCAAAGTTAACAATATAGTCTATTGTATATATTCATTTGTGTAAAAAAATAAATAAATAGCTATCTATATGGATTACCGCAGGCACAGAGATAATCTCTGCAAAAGGAATATAAAATTGGATATCAGTTAATAATTGCTAGTACATGTCATCCTATATAGTGAAAATATATATATGTTAACTATGTAAAACAGTTAGCTAAAGTGTTTAACGACAGCAGTGTTTGTTTATAAAAATCTCATTTGCAAATATATATTTACTATGTCAATACAAACATTAAATAAATTAACAAAAAACTGTTTTTTAAAAGCAAATTTTTCCCTCTACATAGATCTCACAGTGCAAATAAAGATCTGATCTTTTACACAGTGAGCTAGCTGGAAACTCCTATGATGTGCTAAAAAAATACTCACATGGAAATATATGTATGTGTAATCTCATATTTACTAATTAAAAGCCTATGCTGAATACGTTTGCTAATTACATACTTAAGACTTAGTTTAATCTTGAAATACACTAAGTTTTATGTCAATATATGTTAATTTGCTTACATTACCTCCCACTTTGTGTTTCAGTTCTGTGTAAGTTTAAACATCGCTAACCTTTTTGTGGAACTTATTTGGTCCTTTAGAAGTAATAAAATGCACTCAAATGTTTGCTTCTAATATCATGATTTTCAAAACCATTCCTCTTTTAGAATTTAACTACAATAACATTAAGCAACTTCAGTGCGTACATTTTAAATATAACATTTTATAGCATTAAGTTTGGCCCCTTGTTAATGTAACATTTCCATATTTTTTCACATATGATAAAAACAACTCGTGTTAAGTTACCAAAACCATCTATAGGAAACCATTACAGAAAGGCGTCTTCTTCAAAACAATTGTATTCTCTCACTAAACTTCTTCTACTTACATATCTGATGACTACAAAATGTTGGGCTTGTTGACCAAAAACAAAACAAAGAAATGAGTTACTTCTTTTTCTAAATGAAAAAAAAAATAGGCTGGGTGCGGTGGCTCACGCTTGTCATCCCAGCACTTTGGGAGGCCGAGGTGGGCGGATCACGAGGTCAGGAGATTGAGACCACGGTGAAACCCCATCTCTACTAAAAATATAAAAAATTAGCCTGGCATGGTGGCGGGCGCCTGTAATCCCAGCTACTCGGTGAGGCTGAGGCAGGAGAATGGCGTGAACCCGGGAGGTGGAGCTTGCAGTGAGCCGAGATCGCGCCACTGCACTCCAGCACTCCAGGATGGGTGACAGAGCAAGACTCCCTCTCAAAAAAAAAAAAAATAAAAAAAAAAAAGAAGAAAAAAATAGCATTTGAAACCAAGCTAAATGAATATTAATGAATAAAAGCAGATTTATAATTTAAACTACTCACTAGTTATTGCTTTATCTGTGTCATATATTGCAGTAAAAGAGCCTACTCTCTTTTTTAGAATTTTTTACACAGTCAATAGCTGGCACGACAAGTAGCTCAAACTAGGATTCACGGTAGTGGGTGTCCTACATCTTGGAACTGCCCGTTCTGCTGGCAGTTCTTATTTCTTATACATTGCAGGGGAACTATTGATGCAGGGAAGATGAAAACATAAATTAATTTTAGCACGAGAAAGTAATCATAATATTATTTGTAGAAAACCTAAATTGAGAAAAACCTGTTGTCTCAAAGAAAATACCTTTAAGTTTATTTGATATCATTAAATATCTCATTTAATGTATCTTGAAACAATTTTGAATTTTCTTACCAAAAAAAGATCCTTAAAAAACAACCATTTATATCAAGAAATGTAATTAGCTTCAAAAGTTATACTGTTAAAGACATTTCTAAAACCTGAGAGTTTTATGCAACAGAAAAATGACATTCTAAATAGAATTACCCTTTTAATTACATATAAATGGATATGCATTCATTTCTAATGAAAAGAGCATGCATTAAAATTATATTATTTTTCTTGACTTATGAGACATAGGAAGAAACTCATAAAAGTACGATACAGAAAATAAAGTTTTGCAAGATGGATATGTTTCTCAATTAGAAATTCATTCAACAGCCAGACATCCTCACTCACACCTATAATCCCAGGACTTTCAGATGATGAGGCAGGCAGATTACTTGACGTCAGGAGTTTGGGACAAGTGTGGCCAACATGCGAAGCCCCATCAGCTTTGTTGGTGCACATGTGTAACCTCAGCTAATCAAAAGGCTAAGGCAGATTAATGCCTTGAAGCTGGGAGGCAGGGGGTTGCAGCATGCCAAGATTGCACCACTGCACTCCAGCTGAAGAGACTGTGTAAGATTGCATCCTCAAAATGAAAGAAAAAGATTCAATCAGCTAATAATTGAAATATACTACTTATTTACTTTTGTCAGTTTCTGAAAACACCAATTTGTAGCTATTTTATAAAATATCTTAAATAAGATGTGGCACACTTTTCAAAGTTACTATAACTGCTACAAAAATGAAAGCCTTCTAATTTTAATTTAATTTAAATTTATATTAAGTTTCATGACACATACGCAGGACATACAGATTTATTTCACAGGTAAACGTGTGTCACCGTTGTTCACTGAACCCATTATCCCATCACCTAGGTATTTAGCTCTTCATAAATTAGCTATTTGTCCTGAAGCTATGGTTTTCCCACTTTCTTTATCCAGTCTGTCACTCATGGGTATTTGGGTTAATTCCATAACATTGATTTTGTGAACAGGGCTGTAATACACATACATATGCATGCATCCTTGTAATAGAATGACTTATTTTGCCGGGGCTCTATACCCAGTAGTGAAATTGCTGAGTCCAGTGATATTGTTATTCTGAAAGACTAAAAGTGTGAATCACCACACAGTTTTCCACATTGTCTGTACTGATTTACATTCCAAACAACAATGTAAAACATTCTTATGGCTGCACTAACTCACTACCATCAGTTTTTTCATGGGTATAAACTTATACGATAAAGATAGTCATCAATTTTGCTTCCACAAGACACAAACATATTGGGGTATTTCTTCCATGGGAAAAAAAAAAAAAAAAAAAAAAGGAGTTTACAATACAATTGCACTGAATGGAAGAGGCCCAAAATGCTGCTCATCATCCTACAATGCACAGCAAAAGCTCCTCACATAAAGAAGTTATATGAGTACAAAATGTCAAAATCAGAAATTCTGTTCTATTAGATAGCTTTATAATAAGTGGAAGGTACTAACCTGAAGCCCAATGCCATGAATTACAGAACTATATTCTCAGAGACTAGATGTCTGTGTAAGTAAGAGGGATAGGGTGGTTCAGTGGAAATACCAATCTTTCAACTTTAATTTCTAAAAGATTTTGAAATGTAATGATTTTCAAATAAGGTTTAAACATTCCAAATTGTAGGAGACGGAATTTTAAGTATTTCAAGATCCAATAGAAGAAAGGCATTTATACACAGCTAGCTATGCTCCTTTCGTCATGGGATTTTGGGAGGGTCACCTTGCCAATTGAGAACCTCTGTGGCCAGTGGTGCCTTTGCCTGAGTTTTCCCAGACCTGCTAAGCTTGCTCTACCCACTCTGCCTGACAGGCTACACTCAGCTTGTGTTACGGCCCAGGACTTAACACCTGCCAAGGGCAAATGTGAGGTAGAGTGGCAATGGTGTTTGAGCAAGCGTGGGGTCCAGCTGCTATACACGGCCAGGTCTGCCAGCTGTTGCAAAGCAGGAAATTTTAGGTGCCAAGAGAAATGCCACCTCACTGAGATGCAGCAGCTGGACCAGGCATACTGCAAGCAGCTTCCACAGCTGATACTGTGGAATGTAGTGGTCCCCAGAAGTTTCAGGATGCCAGAAACAGCAAAGCCCTAAAGTTGGGGTCACAGCCCTGGTTTTGAGATACCCTAGGTCTGTGCACCCTGAAGAGCAACAGCTGTCCTCTTATTTTTGTCTTTCACAATGTGATGAGTAAGAGACATTTTTTTCCCTGTTTGTGTTACAGTTCTTTCAGAGCCACCATTCAGTGATTCTCAAATAACTCTTCTTTATCCAGGAGGAATGAGGTAGATGGACACGTGGAGAGTGAGAAATTTATAGATAAGATTTACTGAGGAACAGAACTCAAAAGGGATCCTGATTGGGTAGCTCTTCTCCACAGGCTGGATGTTCAGATGAGTGTCCAGCTCTCAGCAGAGAGATGGCTTTAGAGTGGGTGGCTTACCTCTACAGGCAAGCTGTCAAGAATTAGTTTCCAGCTGTCAGCAGGAGAGAAACCCTGGACTTGGTAGCTTCACCAACCAGCTGATCATACTGTGAGATATTAAGCTGTCCACAGAGAGAAGACCCTGGATTGGGTAGGTCTACTTCACACCTGGTGGTTCCAAGGTTGGCTAAGCCTTCAGCAAAGAGAAGACCCTCGATTGGGTAGCTCCTCACTCTAGCTGGTCATCCTGTTATCTACCCAGCTTTCAGCAGAGACTGTGGTGGGTAGCTCCAGCCCACCACTGATAGTCCTGACATCTCTTAAGCTCTCAGGAGAGAGATGGCCCTTGGGTAGGTAGCTCCTCTCCACAGCTGGTGGTTTGAATAGTCCTCAAATCTAGCTGAGTCCAGGAATATTATGTGCTTCAAAGGAAAGAAAGTGCTTGCTGATTGGATTATTTGGCCACAATGTGTGCGTTTCAAAACAGAACCGGTGGTTCCTATTCTTGTCCATCGGCCTAGGACCTAGACTTCAGGCTGTAACCGGCTTGAAGATGGAGCCTCACTGGGGACCAGCAAATTTACTGCCACGAGCCTGGGATGGCTAACACTGAGTATCAATTTAACTGGATTGAGGGATACAGAGTATTAGTTTGGCATGTGTCTTTGGGAGTGTTGCCTAAGAGAGATAAACACTAGGGTCAGTGGGCTGGAGAAGGTAGATCCACCCTTAATCTGGTGGGCACAATTGACCTGTAATTGCTGTTCTCTGGAAACCACAGTCACTCAACTACCAAATTTAAATACTAACAATAATTGGACCCCGATGTGACCGGGGTCAAGTGGCACCACTCAACCGTCAAAGGTAGTGTGAGCACAGCTAAGGGATAGTGGCATTCAAATAATGTGACTCCTGTAGGGCCTTTTCACTGGTTAATTAGTCACGGTGTTCATGGAAGTCAAATTGACGGAAAGCTTACTGCATTCATACTTACGTTATACATACAGAAATCGTTGGGTCAAAAGGACAAAACACTATTCTGGATGATGAAAACAGAGAAATGCAGCCCCTCCATCAATTACCAGGCTAGAGACAGTTTAAAGACTGAGAATCCATTGAATGAAGGGGAGGCTGGGTTCCCTTGACCAAGAAACCCACGACATTACTGACTATTTATGCAGTGAATCTTTACACCATCTTTCCCCAAGACCTCCAGGCTTTGCCGAGGTAATTGTCTATTAGGGAAAGGGAAATAATCAGACTTTGCAGAAACTACTGGCCACTAGCTCTGTGCTGATGTGGGTTCCAGGGGACCCAAAATGTTATTGTGGTCCTACAGTTAAAGTAGGAGCTCAGGGAGATCAGGTAATTAATAGAGCTTTAGCTTATTAGGTCAGATTTACAGAGTGCCCAGTGAGTCCCTGCAGTCATCCTTTGGTCACTTTTCCAGTGCTAAATTGCATAACTGTCATGGATATACCTAGCAGCTGGCAGAATCCCACATTTCCATGACTTGCAAGGTGAGGGCTACAACAATACAAAAGGTCAAATGGAAGCCACTAGAGCTTCCTCTACTGAGAAAAATAGTAAATAAGAAATGATATCAAAACCCTGAAAAGATTATGGAGATGGGTGCCACCATCAAAAATTTCAAAGATGCTGGATTGGTAATTACCAACACATCCTAATTCAACTCTCCCATTTGGCCTGTGCAAAAGACAGGTGGACCTTGGATGATGATATTGGAGTATCACAACTTAACACAGTTGTGAATCAACTTGCAGCTGATATACTAGATGTGGTTTATTGTTTGAGCAAATTAATACATCTCCTGTTACATGGTATACAGCCATTCACTTGGCCAGTGCCCTTTTCTTTATTCCTGTCTATAAAGACCACCTGAGGCAATTTGTCTTCAGCTGGCAAGGCCAGCAATACCCATTTATTATCCTTGCTCAGACGTATATTAACTCTCTGGCTTCCTGTCATAGAGAGACCTTGATTGCTTTCCACTTCTGTAAAATATCACAATGGTCCATCTCATTGATAAGATTAGGCTGATTTGATGAGTGAGCAAGAAGTAGCAAGCACACTTGAATTATTGGTGAGACAGTTATGTACCAGAGGATGTGAAATAAATATGACTAAAATTCAGAGACCTTCTACCTCCATAATGTTCCTAGAGGTCCAGTCTTGGGAAGCTTGTCACAATATCTTTTACAGGGTGAGGAACAAGTTGTTGTGTGAGGCCCCTCTTATAACCAAGAAAGAGGCATAGTACCTACTAGGCCTTTTCAGATTTTTGAAGCATCACACTTTTCATCTGAATATGTCCCCCAGCCCACTTATTAGTGACCCAAAGGGCTGCCAGCTTTCAGGGGCATCCAAAACAGGAAAAGACTCTGCAACTACTTCAGGCTGCGTTGCAAACACCTCTACCCTTTGGGCCATATGAACCAGGAGATTCAATGGTGCTTGAAGTTTCAGTGGCAGATAGGAATGTTGTTTGGAGCCCACAGCTAAAGAACTGTGGCAGCAGTGTCCTGCTCATTAAATCTACTTGTCTTACCATGTTTCCCATTATCCTGAAGCAGCTGGATAAATAGAACGGTGTAATGGCTTTTTGAAGTTACAATTACAATGCCAATGACGTGACAGTAGTTTGCAGTGTTCCCACAGGTGAATCAGAGAATACGCCTCTAGGATTTTGAAGCAAGGCCCTGCCATTTTCTGCAGATAACTAGTATTCTTTGGAGTGACAGCTCTTGGCCCACTGCTGGACTTTGGTGGAATATTTGAACGTTGGTCATCAAGTCACCATGTGAACTACACTGCTTGTCATGAACTTGGTGTTTTCTGACCCATCGAGTCTTAAAGTGGGTTGTGCGCAGCAGCATTTCATCATGAAATGGATGTGGTATACACGTGCCCAGGCTGAGCAGGTTCTAAGGCACAACTAAGTTATGAGGAAGTGGCTCAAATCCTCACAGTCTCCACTGCAGCCATGCCACCTTCTTTTCTTCAGCCTGTGTCAATGCCCAAATGTCCAGATTTCCAACTATATACTGATTCATGGTCCATGGCCAATGGTTTGGCTGGGTGTCAGGCACCTGGTAGATGCATGATTAGAACATTGATGACAAAGACAGACGTTTGGGGAAGAGGTATGTGGACGGACCTTTGTGAGTGGTCAAAAGCTGTCAAAATATTTGTATTCCGTGTGAGTTCTAGCCAACAAGTGGCCCTAGTGGATAGTGGATAGAGTTTAATAATCAAGTGGATAAAAACACTGGTTCTGGGGACACCACTCTCACTCTTTCCCCAGCCACCCCTGTCATTGCCTGATGGGTCCATGAACAAAGTGGCCATGGTGGCAGAAATTGAGGTTACACATGTGCTCAGCAACACGGACTTCCACTCACAAAGGCTGACCTGGCTATGGCCACTGCTGAGTGCCCAATTTGCCAGCAGCAGAGACCAAAACTGAGCCCTCAGTATGGCCCAGTTTCTTGGGGTGATCAGCCAGCTACATGGTGACACATTAATTATATCGGACCTCTTTCATCAAGGAAATGGCAGAAGTTTGTCCTCACTGGAATAGCCAGTTACTGTGGATATGGGTTTCCCCACTCTTCACGCAATGCTTCTGATAAGACTACCATTCGTGGTCTTGCAAAATGCCTTATTCACCATTATGGTATTCAACACAACATTGCCTCTGACCAGTGCACTAACTTTACAGCTAAAGAAATGTGACCATGAGCTCCTGCTCATTACATCTATTGGTCTTACCATGTTTCTCATTATCCTGAAGCAACTAAATTAACAGGATTCTGAAGTGGCCTTTTGAAGTTACAATTGCAATGTCAACTATGTAACAATACTTTGCCGGGCTATTGCAAAGTTCTCCAGAAGACCACGTATTCTCTGAATCAGCATCCAATATATGGTATTGTTACTTCCATAGCCAAATTTCACTGGTCCAGGAATCAAGTGATGGAAGTAGAAATTTTGCCACTGACTATCACTACTGGTGTTTCACTAGCAACATTTTTGTTTCCTGTTTTTTATGATATTATGTTCTGCTGGCCTAGAGGTCTTAACTCCCTGAGGAAAAGTGCTGCCACCAGATGAAACAATAATGATTACATTAAAGTGGAAGTCAAGATTGCCACCTGGACACTTGGGCCTCCTCCTCCCTTTATGCCAACATTCTAAAAAGGCAGTAAAAGTGTTGACTGGGTTGATTGACCTGAACTATCAAGATGAAACCAGCCTACTCCTCCACGATGGAGGGAAGAAAGAGTGTGGTATAACATACAGAAGATGCATTAACATGTGTTTTAGAATTACCATGAAGTGTGATTAATGTCAGTGAAAACTACAACAGCCCAATCCTGACAGGGCTACAGTTGGATCAGACCCTTCAGGTATTAAGGTTTTGGTCACTCACCAGGGTAACAACAACAAAAAGAGGCAACAAAAACAACAACAAAACAATAAAAACCGCAACCTGCTGAGGAGCTTGCTGAAGGCAAAAGGAACACAGAATGGCTAGTAGAAGAAGTTAGTCATCCATACCTGCTATAAACACATGACCAGCTGCAGAAATGAGGACGTTGTCTTAAGTGTTTCCTCCTTCTTTTGCTAAAAAAAAAAGAGTTGTGCATGTATACACATGTACTGAGAATATGTTTTTTATTTTCCTTTATCATGCTACATAAGATTTATTGAGTTCTTATCAACATTTGCAGATTGCAAACTTCATGAAATAGTGTTTTCATTGGGTGTTGTTGCATTCCTGGTTGTAAGAGGATAATTGAATTATGTTAGGTGTAGGTATTACCTCATTTTTGTTCTGCATTTGAAGATTATGTATTATAGCAGAAGATGCATTTCGATTCAAGTTAACAAGGGGTGGATTTGTGATGGTTAATGCTGAGTGTCTAATTAATTTGATTGAGGGATACAGATTATTAATCCTGGATGTGTTTCTTGGGTGTTTCCCCCCAAAAAAATTAACATTTGAGTCAATGGGAAGATCTACATTAATCTGGTGGGCACAATCTCATCAGCTTCTAGCAAACATCAAACAGACAGAAACATGTCAAAAAGTGAGATGGGCCTAGCTTCCAAAGCATATGTCTTGCTTCTATGCTGGATACATTTTCTCTCGGACAGTGGACTCCAAGTTCTTCAGGTTTGGGACTCAGACTTGCTCTCCTTTTGGCTCAGCTTGCAGGCAGCCTACTGGGATCACGTGCATAAGTACTTATAACCTCCCTTTCATATTTATATATACATATAGGTACACACACACACACATATATATGTGCATATATAAAAATATATAAAGGGATGGCAAATTAAACAGTTTGTAAGTATTCTCAAAAAGCATTTTCTTTTATTACACTTTAAGTTATAGGGTACATGTGCACAACGTGCAGGTCAGTTACATATGTATACACGTGCCATTTTGGTGTGTTGCACCCATTAACTCGTCATTTAACATTAGGTATGTCTCCAAATGCTATCCCTCCCCACGCCCCCTACCCCAAAACAGGCTCCAGTGTCTGATGTTCCCCATCCTGTGTTCATGTGTTCTCATTGTTCAATTCCCACTTATGAGTGAGAACATGCAGAGTTTGGTTTTTTGTCCTTGCGATAGTTTACTGAGAATGATGATTTCCAATTTCAACCATGTCCCTACAAACGACAGGAACTCATAATCTTTTATGGCTGCATAGTATTCTATGATGTATATGGGCCACATTTTCTTAATCCAGTCTATCATTGCTGGACATTCAGCTTGGATCCAAGTCTTTGCTACTGTGAATAGTGCCACAATAAATATACGTGTGCATATGTCTTTATAGCAGCATGATTCATAATCCTTTGGGTATATACCCAGTAATGGGATTGCTGGGTCAAATGGTATTTCTAGTTCTAGATCCCCGAGGAATCCCCACACTGACTTCCACAATGGTTGAACTAGATTACAGTCCCACCAACAGTGTAAAAGTGTTCCCATTTCTCCATATCCTCTCCAGCACCTGTTGTTTCCTGACTTTTTAATGATAACCATTCTAACTGGTGTGAGATGCTATCTCATTGTGGTTTTGATTTGCATTTCTCTGATGGCCAGTGATGGTGAGCATTTTTTCATGTGTCTTTTGGCTGCATAAATGTCTTCTTTCGAGAAGTGTCTGTTCATATCCTTCACCCACTTTTTGATGGTTTTTTATTTTCTTGTAAATTTTTTGGAGCTATTTGTAGATTCTGGATGTTAGTCCTTTGTCAGATGAGTAGATTGTGAAAATTTTCTCCCATTCTGTAGGTTGCCTGTCCACTCTGATGGCAGTTTCTTTTGCTGTGCAGAGGCTCTTTAGTTTAGTTAGATCCCATTTGTCAATTTTGGCTTTTGTTGCCATTGCTTTTGGTGTTGTAGCCACGAAACACTTGCCCATGCCTATATCCTGAATGGTATAGTCCAGGTTTTCCTCCAGGGTTTTTATGGCTTAAAGTCTAATATTTAAGTCTTTAATCCATCTTGAATTAATTTTTGTATGAGGTGTAAGGAATTGATCCAGTTACAGCTTTCTACATGTGGCTAGCCAATTATCCCAGCACCATTTATTAAATAAGGAATCATTTCCCCATTTCTTGTTTTTGTCAGGTTTGTCACAGATCAGATGGCTGTAGACACGCAGCATTATTTCTGGGGCTCTGTTCTGTTCCATTGATCTACATCTCTGTTTTGGTACCAGTACCATGCTGTTTTGGTTACTGTAGCCTTGTAGTATAGTTTGAAGTCAGGAGCGTGATGCCTCCAGCTTTGTTCTTTTGGCCTAGGATTGTCTTGGCAATGAAGGCTCTTTTTCGGTTCCATGTGAACTTTAAAATAGTTTCTTTTTTTCCAATTCTGTGAGGAAAGTCATTGGTAGCTTGATGGGAATGGCATTGAATCTGTAAATTACCTTGGGCTGTATGGCCATTTTCATGATATTGATTCTTCCTACACATGAGCATGGAATGTTCTTCCATTTGTGTGTATCCTCTTTTATTTCATTGAGCAGTGGTTTGCAGTTCCCCTAGGAGATGTACTCCACGTCCCTTGTAAGTTGGATTCCTAGGTATTTTATTCTCTTATTTTATTTTATTTTTTATTATTACACTTTAAGTTTTAGGTACATGTGCACAATGTGAAGGTTTGTTACATATGTATCCATGTGCCATGTTGATGTGCTGCACCCATTAACTCGTCACTTAGCATTAGGTATATGTCCTAATGCTATCTCTCCCACCTCCAACCTCCCCCCGCCCCACAGCAGTCCCCAGAGTGTGATGATCCCCTTCCTGTGTCCATGTGTTCTCATTGTTCAATTCCCACCTATGAGTGAGAACATGTGGTGTTTGGTTGTTTGTCGTGTTAGTTTACTGAGAATGATGATTTCCAGTTTCGTCCATGTCCTACAAAGCACATGAACTCATCATTTTTTCTGCCCGCAAGATATACCATGGTGTATATGTGCCACATTTTCTTAATCCAGTCTATCGTTGTTGGACATTTTGGTTGGCTCGAAGTCTTTGCTATTGTGAATAATGCCGCAATAAACATACGCGTGCATGTGCCTTTATAGCAGCATAATTTACTGTCCTTTGGTTATATACTCAGTAATGGGATGGCTGGATCAAATGGTATTTCTAGTTCTAGATCCCTGAGGAATCCCCACACTGACTTCCGCAATGGTTGAACTAGTTTCCAGTCCCACCAACAGTGTAAAAGTGGTCCTATTTCTCCACATCCTCTCCAGCACCTGCTGTTTCCTAACTTTTTAATGATTGCCATTCTAACTGGTGTGAGATGGTATCTCATTGTGGTTTTGATTTGAATTTCTCTGGTGGTCGGTGATGGTGAGCATGTTTTCATGTACATTTTCGCTGTATAAATGTCTTCTTTTGGGAAGTGTCTGTTCATGTCGTTTGCACAATTTTTGATGGGGTTATTTGTTTTTTCCTTCTAAATTTGTTTGAGTTCTTTGTAGATTCTGGATATTAGCCCTTTGTCAGATGAATAGGTTGTGAAAATTTTCTCCCAATTTGTAGGTTGCCTGTTTATTCTGATGGTAGTTTGTTTTGCTGTACAGAAACTCTTTAATTAAATTAGATCCCAATTGTCAATTTTGGATTTTGTTGCCTTTGCTTTTGGTGTTTTAGACATGAAGTCCTTGTTCATGACTATGTCCTGAATGGTGTTGCCTAGGTTTTTTCTAGGGTTTTTATGGTTTTAGGTCTAACATGTTAGTCTTTCATCCATCTTGAATTAATTTTTGTGTAAGGTGTAATGAAAGGATCCAGTTTCAGCTTTCTACATATGGCTAGCCAGTTTTCCCAGCACCATTTATTAAATAGGGAATCCTTTCCCCATTGCTTGTTTTTCTCAGGTTTGTCAAAGATCAGATAGTTGTAGATATGTGGAGTTATTTCTGAGGGGTCTGTTCTGTTCCATTGATCTATATCTCTGTTTTGGTACCAGTACCATGCTCTTTTGGTTACTGTAGCCTTGTAGTATAGTTTGAAGTTAGGTAGCATTAGCATGATGCCTCCAGCTTTGTTCTTTTGGCTTAGGATTGACTTGGTGATTCAGGCTCTTTTTTGGTTCCATATGAACTTTAAAGTAGTTTTTTTCCAATTCTGTGAAGAAAGTCATTGGTAGCTTGAGGGGGATGGCATTGAGTCTGTAAATTACCTTGGACAGCATGGCCATAGTCACAATATTGATTCTTCCAACCCATGAGCATGGAAAGATCTTCCGTTTGTTTGTATCCTCTTTTATTTCCTTGAGCAGTTGTTTGTAGTTCTCCTTTAGGGGCTCCTTCACATCCCTTGTAAGTTGGATTCCTAGGTATTTTATTCTCTTTGAAGCAATTGTGAATGGGAGTTCACTCATGATTTGGCTTTGTGTTTGTCTCTTATTGGTGTATAAGAATGCTTGTGATTTTTGTTCATTGATTTTGTATCCTGAGACTTTGCTGAAGTTGTTTATCAGCTTCAGGAGATTTTGGCTGAGACAATGAGGTTTTCTGGATACACAGTCCTGTCATCTGTAAACAGGGACAATTTGACTTCCTCTTTTCCTAATTGAATACCTTTTATTTCCTTCTTCTGCCTAATTGCCCTGACCAGAACTTCCAAAACTATGTTGAATAGGAGTGGTGAGAGAGGGCATCTCTCTCTTGTGCCAGTTTTCAAAGGGAATGCTTCCAGTTTTTGCCCATTCAGTATGATATTGGCTGTGGGTTTGTCACAGATAGCTCTTATTATTTTGAGATACGTCCCATCAATACCTAATTTATTGACAGATTGTAGCATGAAGCATTGTTGAATTTTGTCAAAGGCCTTTTCTGCATCTATTGAGATAATCATGTGGTTTTTGTCGTTGGTGCCATTTATATACTGGTTTGCATTTATTGATTTGCTTATGTTGTACCAGCCTTGCGTCCCATGGATGAAGCCCACTTGATCATGGTGGATAAGCTTGTTGATGTGGTGCCGGATTCGGTTTGCCCGTATTTTTCTGAGGATTTTTCCATCAATGTTCATCAAGGATATTGGTCTAAAATTCTCTTTTTTGTTTGTGTCTCTGCCCGGCTTTGGTGTCAGGATGATGCTGGCCTCATAAAATGAGTTAGGGAGGACTCCCTCGTTTTCTATTGAGTGGAATAGTTTCAGAAGGAATGTTATCAGTTCCTCCTTGTACCTCTCGTGGAATTCAGCTGTGAATCTATCTGGTCCTGTACTCTTTTTGGTTGGTAAGCTATTGATTATTGCCACAATTTCAGAGCCTATTATTGATCTATTCAGAGTTGCTACTTCTTCCCGGTTTAGTCTTGGGAGGGTGTATGTGTTGAGCAATTTCTCCATTTCTTCTAGATTTTCTAGTTTCTTTGCACAGAGGTGTTTACAGTATTCTCTGATGGTAGTTTGTATTTCTGTGCGATCTGTGGTGATATGCCCTTTAACATTTTTTATTGTGTCTATTTGATTCTTCTCTCTTTTCTTCTTTATTTTTCTTGCTAGTGGTCTACCAATTTTGTTAATCTTTTCAGAAAGCCAGCTCCTGGATTCATTAATCTCTTGAAGGGTTTTTTTTCTTTTTTTTTTTTGTCTCTATTTCCTTCAGTTCTGCTGTGATTTTAGTTATTTCTTGCCTTCTGCTAGCTTTTGAATGTGTTTGCTCTTGCTTTTCTAGTTCTTTTAATTGTGATGTTAGGGTGTCAATTTTGGATCTTTCCTGCTTTCTCTTGTGGGCATTTAGTGCTGTAAACTTCCCTCTACACACTGCTTCAAATGTGTCCCAGAGATTCTGGTATGTTGTGTCTTTGTTCTCCTTGGTTTCAAAGAACATTTTTATCTCTGCCTTTATTTAGTTATGTACCCAGTAGTCAATCAGGAGCAGGTTGTTCAGTGTCCATGTAGTTGAGTGAGTTTCTTCATTCTGAGTTCTAGTTTGATTGCATTGTGATCTGACAGAGAGTTTGTTATAATTTCTGGTCTTTTACATTTGCTGAGGAGTGCTTTTCTTGCAACTATATGGTCAATTTTGGAAGAGGTGTGGTGTGGTGCTGAAAAAACTGTATATTCTGTTGATTTGGGGTGGAGAGTTCTGTAGATGTCTATTAGTTCCTCTTGGTGCAGAGCTGAGTTCAATTCCTGGGTATCCTTGTTAACTTTCTGTCTCATTGATCTATCTAATGTTGACAGTGGGGTGTTAAAGTATCTCATTGTTATAGTGTGGGAGTCTAAGTCTCTCTGTAGGTCACTCAGCCCTTACTTTATGAATCTGGGTGCTCCTATATTGGGTGCATACATATTTAGGATAGTTGGCTCTTCTTTTAGAATTGATCCCTTTACCATGATGTCATGGCCTTCTTTGTCTCTTTTGATCTTTGTTGGTTTAAAGTCTGTTTTATCAGGACTCGGTTTGCAACCCCTGCCTTTTTTTGTTTTCCATTCGTTTGGTAGGTCTTACTCTATCTTTTTATTTTGAGCCTATGTGTGTCTCTGCACGTGTGATGCATTTCCTGAATACAGGACACTGATGTGTCTTGACCCTTTATCCAACTTGCCAGTGTGTGTCCTTTAATTGGAGCATTTAGCCCATTTACATTTAAAGTTAATATTGTTATGTGTGAATTTGATCCTGTCTTTATGATGTTAGCTGGTTATTTTGCTCTTTATTGATGCAGTTTCTTCCTAGCCTCGACGGTCTTTACAATTTGGCATGTTTTTTGCAGTGGCTGGTACCTGTTGTTCGTTTCCATTTTTAGTGCTTCCTTCAGGAGCTCTTTTAGAGCAGGCCTGGTGGTGACAAAATCTCTGAGTATTTGCTTCTCTGTAAAGTATTTTATTTCTCCTTCACTTATGAAGCTTAGTTTGACTGGATATGAAATTCTGGATGGAAAATACTTTTCTTTAAGAATGTTGAATATTGGCCCCCACTCTCTTCTGGCTTGTAGAGTTTCTGCCAAGAGATCCGCTTTTAGTCTGATGGGCTTCCCTTTGTGGGTAACCCAACCCTTCTGTCTGGCTGCCCTTAACATTTTTTCCTTCATTTCAACTTTGGCGAATCTATTTTTTTCTCTTTGAAGCGATTGTGAATGTGATTTCACTCATGAGTTGGCTCTGTGTTTGTCTGTTATTGGTGTCTAAGTATGCCTGTGATTTTTGCACATTGATTTTGTATCCTGAGACTTTGTTGAAGTAGCCTTTCTGCTTAAGGCGATTTTGGGCTGAGATGATGGGGACAGATAATATACAATCTTATCATCTGCAAACAGGGACAATTTGACTTCCTCTTTTCTTAATTCAATACCCTTTATATCCTTCTCCTGCCTGATTGCCCTGGCCAGAACTTCCAACACTATGTTGAATAGGAGTGGTGACAGAGGACATCACTGTGTTGTGCCAGTTTTCAAAGGGAATGCTTCCAGTTTTTGCCCATCCTGTATGATATCAGCTGTGGGTCTGTCATAGATAGCTCTTAGTATTTTGAGATATGTCCCATCAATACCTAATTTATTGAGAATTTTTAGCATGCAGGATTGTTGAATGTTGTCAAAGGCCTTTCCTTCATCTATTGAGATAATCATGTGGTTTCTGTCATTTCTTCTGTTTATATGCTACATTACATTTATTGATTTGCATATGTTGAACCAGCCTTGCATCCCAGGGATAAAGCCCACTTGATCATGGTGGATAAGCTTTTTGATGTGCTGCTGGATTCTGTTTGTCTGTATTTTCTTGAGGATTTTTGCATTGATGTTCATCATTGATATTGGTCTAAATTTCACTTTTTTTGTTGTGTCTCTGCCAGGCTTCAGTGTCAGGATGATGCTGGCCTCCTAAAATGACTTAGAGGGGATTCCCTCTTTTTCTATTGATTGGAATAGTTTCAGAAGGAATGATACCAACTCTTCCTTGTACCTCTGGTAGAATTCAGCTGTGAATCCATCTGGTCTTGGAATTTTTTTGGTTGTATAGCTATCCATTATTTCCTCAATTTCAGAGCCTGTTATTGGTCTATTAAGAGATTCAACTTCTTCCTGGTTTAGACTTGGGAGGTTGTATGTGTTCAGGAATTTATCCATTTCTTCTAGATTTTCAAGTTTATTTGCGTAGAGGTGTTTATAGTACTCTCGGATGGTAGTTTGTATTTCTGTGGGACTGGTGATCGTATTCCCTTTACATTTTTTGTTGCATCTATTTGATTCTTCTATATTTTCTTCTGTATTAGTCTTGCTGTGGTCTGCCAGTTTTGTTGATGATTTCAAAAAAAGCCAGCTCCTGGATGAACTGATTTTTTGAAGGGTTTTTAGTGTCTCTATCTCCTTCAGTTCTGATCTGATCATAGTTATTTCTTGCCTTCTGCTAGCTTTTGAATGTGTTTGGTATTGCTTCTCTAGTTCTTTTAATTGTGATATTAGGATGCGAATTAGGTATTTCCTGCTTTCTGTTGTGGGAATTTAGTGCTATAAATTTAGCTCTTCACACTGCTTTGAATGTGTCCCAGATATTCTGGTATGTTGTGTCCCTGATCTCGTTGGTTTCAAAGAACATCTTTATTTCTTCCTTCATTTTGCTGTGTACCCAGTAGTCATTTAGGAACAGGTTGCTCAGTTTCCATGTAGTGTAGCGGTTTTGAGTGAGTTTCCTAATCCTGAGCTCTAGTTTGATTGCACTGTGCTCTGAGAGACAGTTTGCTATAATTTCTGTTCCTTTACATGTGCTGAGGCATGCTTTTGTTCCAACTATGTGGTAAATTTTGGAATAGGTGTGATACGTGGTGCTGAAAAGAATGTATATTCTGTTGATTTGGGATGAAGAATTCTGTAGATGTCTATTAGGTCCGCTAGGTGCAGAGCTGAGTTCAATTCCTGGATATCCTTGTGAACTTTTTGCCTCATTGATCTGTCTAATGTTGACAGTGTGGTGTTACAGTCTCCCATTATTGTGTGTGATTATAAGTATCTTTGTAGGTCACTTAGGACGTGCTTTATGAATCTGGGTGCTACTGTATTGGGTGCCTATATATTTAGGATAGTTAGCTATTCTTGTTGAATGGATCGCTTTACCATTATGTAATGGCCTTCCATGTCTCTTTTGATCTTTGTTGGTTTAAAGTCTGTTTTATCAGGACTCGGATTGCAACCCCTGCCTTTTCTTGTTTTCCATTTGCTTGGTAGCTCTTCCTCCATTCCTTTATTTTGAGCCTATGTGTGTCTCTGCACATGAGATGGGTTTCCTGAATACAGCACAGTGATGGTCTTGACTCTTTATCCAAGTTGCCAGTCTGTGTCTTTTAATTGGAACATTCAGCCCATTTACATTTAAGGTTAATATTGTTATGTCTGAATTTGATCTTTCATTATGATGTTAGCTGATTATTTTGTTCATTAGTTGATGAAGTTTCTTCCTAGCCTCGACGGTCTTCAAATTTGGCATGTAGTGACAGTGGCTGGTACCAGTTGTTCCTTTCCATGTTTAGCACTTCCTTCAGGAGTTCTTTTAGGGCAGGCCTGATGATGACAAAATCTCCCAGCATTTGCTTGTCCATAAAGGATTTTGTTTCTCTTTCACTTATGAAGCTTAGTTTGGCTGGATATAAAATTCTAGGTTGAAAATTATTTTCTTTAAGAATGTTTAACATTGGCACCCACTCTCTTCTTGCTTGTACGCTTTCTGCTGAGAGATCAGCTGTTAGCCTGATGGGCTTCCCTTTGTGGGTAAACCGACCTTTCTCTCTGGCTGCCCTTAACATTGTTTTCCCCTCATTTCAACTTTGGCAAATCTGAAAATTATGTGTCTTGGAGTTGCCCTTCTCGAGGAGTATCTTTGTGGTGTTCTCTGTATTTCCTGAATTTGAATGTTGGAATGCTTTGTTAGATTGGGGAAGTTCTCCTGGATAATATTCTGCAGAGGGTTTTCCATCTTTGTTCCATTCTCCCTGTGACTTTCAGGTACACCAATCAGACATAGATTTGGTCTTTTCACATAGTCCCATATTTCTTGGAGCCTTTGTTCACCTCTTTTTATTCTTTTATCTCTAAACTTCTCTTCTCACTTCATTTCATTTGTTTGATTTTCCATCACTAATACCCTTTCTTCCAGTTGATTGAATCAGCTACTGAGGCTTGTGCTTTCCTCAAGTAGATCTTGTGCTTTGGTTTTCAGCTCCATCACGTCCTTTAAGGACTTCTCTCCGTTGGTTATTCTGGATACCCATTCCTCTAATTATTTCCAAGGTTTTTAACTTCTTTGTCATGGGTTTGAACTTCCTCCTTTAGCTCAGAGTAGTTTGATCGTCTGAAGCCTTCTTCCTGCAACTCGTCCAAGCCATTCTACATCCAGCTTTGTTCCATTGCTGGTGAGGAATTGTGTTCCTTTGGAGGAGGAGAGGTGCTCTGATTTTTAGAGCTTCCATTTTTTCTGCTCTATTTTGTCCCCATCTTTGTGGTTTTAACTATCTTTGGTCTTTGATGATGGTGATGTACAGATGGGGTTTTGGTGTGGATATTCTTTCTGTTTGTTAGTTTTCCTTCTAACAGTCAGGACCCTCAGCTGCAGGTCTGTTGGAGTTTGCTGGAGGTCCACTCCAGACCCTGTTTCCCTGGGTATCAGCAGCAGAGGCTGCAGAACAGCAGATATTGGTGAACAGCAAATGTTGCTGCCTGATCGTTCCTCTGGAAGTTTTGTCTCAGGGAATTACCCGGCCATGTGAGGTGTCATTCTGACCCTACTGATGGGTGCCTCCCAGTTAGGCTACTTGGGGATCCAGGACCAACCTGGGGAGGCAGTCTGTCTGATCTCAGATATCCAGCTGTGTGCTGGGAGAAACACTACTCTCCTCCATGTTGTCAGACAGGGACATTTAAGTCTGTAGAGGATTCTGCTGCCTTTTGTTTGGCTATACCCTGCCCCCACAGGTGGAATCTACAGAAGCAGGCAGGCTTCCTTGAGCTGTGGGGGGCTCCATGCAGTTTGACCTTCCCAGCCCCTTCCTTTACCTGCTCAAGCCTCAGCAATGGTGGGAGCCCCTCCCCTAGCCTCACTTCCACCTTGCAGTTTGATCTCAGGCAGCCATGCTAGCAATGAGTGAGGCTCTGTGGGCATAGGACCCTCCAACCAATTCACAGGCTATAATATTCTGGTGTGCCATTTGTTAAGACTGTTGGAAAAGTGCAGTGTTAGGGTGGGAGTGGCTTGATCTTTCAGGTGCCATCTGTCACACCTTTCTTTGACTAGGAAAGGGAATTCCCTGACCCCTTTTGCTTCCTGGGTGAGGTGATGTCTCACCTTGCTTTGAGTCATACTCGGTACACTGCATCCACTGTCCTGCACCCACTTGATAACACTCCCCAGTGAGATGAACCCGGTACCTCAGTTGGAAATGGAGAAGTCACCCGTCTTCTTCCTTCAGGTCTTGAGCTGATCCCTATCCCTAGGATACAATCAAAAAGCATTCTTTTAATAAATACTAAAACTGTAAAGCTTCTTTTAATAAGTCAGCTTGTTCAATGGTGACATTGTAAACTAATTCCATACAAAAAAATCCTGTCATATATACACGTGTATATGTGCTTCAGTGGTCCATACACATCTATGTAAAAAAAAAAAAAAAAAAAAAAAAAAAAAAAGGAAAAAAAAAGAAATTTTAAAGTACTTATTTTTCTACTTACTTAATTCCAAGCCTCTAGAACATATATCAGAGGAATTATTTAACAAATGGCTACCAATTAGTAAATACACTTCATTTCTTTAAAAACAAATGTGTATTATGTCTTCTTAGAAAATGACAATTTAAACTTTCAGAAATTTTTAGTAAATACTGGTTCTGTAATCATTGTAAAATGTACCCATGAACATCATGTTTAAATTTAAGTAATCTATAAAGCCTAGCTCCCTCAGTGAAAAAACTGTTACAGGTAGTAATAGTAATAGTAACAGTAATAATAATAAAATAGTGCCAGCACTTTGAAAAATCAGGTCAGTCACCGGTTTCAATAAATATTTCTCTTTCACTACAAGCTTTACCTGAACAACTTTGCTTCTACAAATAGTGCCAGCTTCTGTACACCACTTACTGGTTCCAATGCCTCAATTTCACACTCTCTGCATTTTTCCAAGAATGTGTCTTAACAGCAGAGCTCTTCTTTAGTATATTAAGCAAAAAAAAGTTAATCTTGCCTTTTCCTTTTAGGTATTCAATGGCATTTTATTAATCTTGGAGAAAAAGCAAGCCCTATATGGGTAGGAGTTCTGTCAAGTGGAGAAGGCCCTAGCATCAACAACAGAGCCTACAGCTCAGGTGCTAAGTGGGAACTAAGGAAGCAGTGTAAATGTGGATAATTACCAGTTTGCTGCTAGTTGCTCACGTTCTGAAACAAATTTTTGATTCAAATGAAAAAGATTTTCCATTGTAGAAATTCACCTCCTTTTGGATCTATCTTAACATTTTTAGAAATTTTTCCTGTTACATCAGTTTCCTCATTTGTTGATTTTTGTTTTCTCTTACTGTCTAATATGCATTGGTTGTGAATGCATTATTTTATTATGTTCGAACAAGGCAGAGAACAAATAATTCTGATCAAAGATGCCCACTATGCAAACTTCTATCAAATTATTTTTTAAATGTGGGTGATAATTGAGCATTGGTTCTACTAACTAACTTTAGCAAAATTGAAAATCCTCTAACCCCTGCTATAATCCTTGAAAATTTGCTTTCATTTGGCTCACTTATTGTAATATCCTAGGATCATTCTTGACTATATTATGACTGGGATCATTCATGACTATATTATGGATACACATTGTGTTTTCTGAAGCACAATGTGTATCCATAATATAGTGTGCCAATGCACCTGTATGTACGTGTATTATTGATGCCTTTCAACTGTACTAAGGATCAGCTCTATCCCAAATGCCATTCATTGACTTTTCTCCCTTGGTACCTCCAAAACAGAGGCTGACAAAGGTGTTATTTTTTGACATTCATGTATTACAAAAATGTTGAAAAAGTAATTGGAAGGAAAAACAGAGAAATAGAAAATATATTGTTTAATTTCTAATCATTGATTAACTGAACTGACCTTACTTTATTAATGTTTACCCTAAGTTGAATCAATGGAAATTATATACATTTTTTCAAATCCCTCTGCTTTATGGAAACCAAAGTTGGAGTTAAGAAATCTTCAAAATATAATATCAAAGAGTTACAATTGTGAGCCACTAAAAATAATTTTATCAACAGATGTTTCAACACTGTTAACTTCTCAAAGGTGTCTGACACTCAAGATTTTAGTATATTTAGCAGCATTTCTAACCTCTCAACAATAGATGCTAGTAAGAACCTTACCAATACCACTTTCAGTCATGAACCAGGGTTAGAGTGAAATCTAAAGTAAAATCTGCAGACCTATAAAAGCCCCAGACAATCACGTGGACTGTCTGTTACGTCTATGAGCTTATCCTCTATAATTTTTCCCCTTCTACAGTCTGCTGCAGCCACAGGTAGCTGGATTTTTAAAAACAATTCATACCAGCTTCCACCACGAATCATTGTACTTATTGATCTTGCTGCATGCTTACATTATTTTCTTATTATTGTCTTTAGATATTTATTTGAAAGTCACTTTGTAAGCCACTTACTGTATATTTGTTTTACAAAAATCAAAGTGTGCTTTATAACAGAGAATCTTAATTCATACATTTTCTACAAAATTGATAATTTGCTTAAAAAAAAAAAAAAAACTTTCAAACATAACCAGTAAAACAAAAACCTAACCTCTGGGATTCAAAATTAGAAGTGTAACATTCACTTTAAGTATTTTAAACAAGAGAGAAAACATAAACCTCATAAATAACCATAAACTCTGAAATTAGAAAACACTCAGTGATTCATAGACAAAAATAAAAGCAAAACTGCAGGGATGGCAGTTTCAAAACATTCCAAGAAAAAAAAAAGTTTCAAACCATCAAAGACAGTCTGGACCCTGAAAATCAATAGCTTATATCAACCAAGTAAACATTTAATCCAGAAAGACAATTATAAAATCGTAAATTTTTTTTTCTTTAAGGATTGTTATATCACCTCCTAGGCACAAATGAAACCTTCAGAATTGAAATCCACACTGTCAAAATGAGGACTTGATTCCTGCTCCTGGAAAAAGCAAAGAAGCCCTTATGTGCTAAATTGTATTTTTTTCCCCCAGTCTTTCTAGAGGACATATGAAAATTTGATAAAATAAACATTTATTTCTCCTTTGCCTAACTCAGAAGTCACTACTGATTGGAAATTCCAGGAATTTGTCACAAATATTTAAGTTGCTGTGTACAAAAATACGGTTTTTTTACACTAGGTTAAGGATAAACAGGAACAAAAGTTAGATTAGTATTTGTAAAAATCTGAATATTCAAAAGCAGTTTAACATACTGAAGCACTTAGAAAAATCATGCATATTTTTACAACAGTAACATTCTAAAAGAAATGTAAAACAATATACTTTAACCCTCAAGTTTATCTGTAGCTTCAGAGTGAGAAGAAAGTGAATGTTAGGAGAGAGAGATAAACAATCCCCCTGAGAGTTAAAGGAGAATGTTAATACATACCCTGTATTTAAAAGTGATAGTTTTCATATTGCTCTTATTCAAAGTGCCAATGGAATGCAAGCTAAGCTTTTAATAACTAACACATTGCATTTCAGAAATAACAAAAAGCATTCAGAGTTAGCACATTATGACATTTCAAATGCAGAGGTAACTTTCAGTGTTAGCACATTATGACATTTCAAATATAGTTTTCTGAAAAGCAGAAACACAAAAACAAACAGAAAGTTATGAACAATGTAAACTAAATGCAGGAATTAAGTGGGTCCCAAATTTTATAGATAAAGAACTAAAAACAGCAGTCTTAAGTAGGGCTAAAGGGAAATGATAGACAAATGATCAAAGAATCACATGAGAGCGTCAGTGAGACAAATTACAAAAGAACCCTTAAAAAAATGGGATAACTACGGAAATAAAGTCTATAATAAAGGGGTTTAACAGCACATTTGAGCAGGTAAATATTCGTTCAATCTGAAGGAATAAAAACTGAAAACACAGTCTGAGGATTAAAATTTAAAAAGAAAGTAAAAAAAAAAAAAATCAACAGTAAATAGAACACCATGAGGTGTACTGGTACATGCAATATGGACATCTTATAAATGAAGAATAACAGGAGCCAATAATTTGTAAGGCAAAAATGGCTGAACATTTCCTGAACTTAAAAATCTCAATCTAAAGATGAAAGAGGACAAAAATCTTTAACCACAATATAGTCAATGATAGCCACATCAGAAAACATTATAGGCAATCAAGAGCCAATACAAAGAAAATTGTAAAAGCAGATAAGGAATAGTAATTTGCTAAGTACAAGAAGGTCTTGATTAAAGTAACAAATGATTGTTCAGCTGAAACCATGAAGTCAGAAGGTGGTGGGATATCGAAGTTTAACAGAAAAATGCTATCAAACCTGATATATATAACTGGTAAAATGAAATTCAAGCAAACATGTCTGGGTAAAGAAGAGCTAAAGGAAATTGTGACTAAAGCTTCTCTATAAGAAAAATGCTATTACTATTTCAACCCTGGCAAACTTAACTGTTAATGAACAGTCTGTGTGGACAGATATAATCACAGACAATAATATAAATTGAGAAGGATGGACAACTACAAGAGCAGCATATTTTTATATTGTCGACATTAAACACTAAATTATTCACACAAGTTAGTATTGTTCATAGTAGGCTATTTTAAGATTTCAATAATAATTGAAATCCCAAATACACCTAATTGTAATATAAAAAATACAACAGAAGGTTTTAAAATATTAGCCAAATTTTTTAAACGAGCAAAAAATAAATTCAGGATCAAGCAGAAGAAAGAGTGTATGGAAAACATGTAAGTCAACGTCAGAGTATGTAACATTTTACTTGTAAGAACTGTAAATGTGAGCTCTTGCTTAAAAAGTCACACATTGTTGCAAGTGTACCCTTAAACGAAGGAGTCACATTTGTGACTTCTATGGGAGGCGTGCTTTAGGTGTAAAGACAAATAGGCCAAAGTAAAATGATAGTAGATTCTGGGAAAGTTATGCAATGTACAACGGATCACCGTATATCTGTCTGTTCAAGTATACAATAGGTGCAGTGGAAGGATTAGTATGATGCAATTACTATAGAATTCCGAGTCTACATGAAGTTTTCCAGCTTCCAAAAAAAGATTTGCAAAGTAAATAAAAATTAAATTTCATCAATTTTCTAGCCCAGATCAGCAGCAGCTACTTATTCTTTATTAACCAGCTCTGTGGGATGCTGCCTTCCAAATATTTCTGGAGCAGCTTACAAGAGCCATGGTAAACAGAAGGGACTCTGTCCTCCAAATCTCGGAGGACTCACTTGCCGATTGCTGCTTCTGCTTATGGAGGTCCCGACAGAGGTGAATAGTCATTGTTTTATTCCCTAAACATTATGCAGGCTCTTTGTCCCTCTGTGCAACCAACTTTCAGTAGATTTAAAAAGCAAAAATATTTTTTTCCTGATTGTTCTTCTTTTTCTCTGAAGGCATTTGTAGACTAAAACTTTCAAAATTAATCATATATAATTAATCATATATAAAATAATATATATTATATAATATAATATATTACATATTATATATAATATATAACATATCATTAAATTATACATTATATATAATATAGACTTATATATAGTATTATATATTATGTAACATAATATTATATATAATATCATATATAATTATATTATATAATATAATTAATATGTATTATATATCATATATGTCATATGATATATAATACATGTATTATATATACGATATATAATACATGTATTATGTATAGTATATATGATATATATCATATATTATATATTATATATCATATATACATATCATATGTAATATATAATATATTATATATACTATATCTGATATATTATATATTATATATAATATATCTGATATGGTATATATAAATCATATATATTAATTATATATACACGCACACTTATACGTGTGTGTGTATATATATATATACACACACAAATATATATATATATATAAAATGAAATGTGGTTTTAACGGTACGTGCCCGAAAACAATGTGCCTCAAAAAAGACCCCAGAATAAGCTCACTACAGCTGATTTACAGGAGGGAAAGAGCCTATGTAATGAATAAACAAAACGCTACCAAACCATAGAAGTAGAAAATCTTATTTTCACAGTTACAGCACTTTAAAATTTCAATGCTCTTTTTCACCCCCGGCAAAATCACAAACTACAGAGTGAAATAGGGAAGTATGTCTCATTTTAAGAACAACTACAAAAAAAACTACGAAAAAATAAGCTTTTTTGACAGCCCAAATGGCAGCCTTACCAAAATGTAATATTTAAAATTTAGATACTTAATAAGCTAATAGAATAAACAAAGAAGCACAAACAATTATGAACAAAAATTATTAATCTAAAGAGTAAAATTATTTTAAAACCTAAAGAAGTCTAGAGATAAACTGTACAGTGAAATCGAGAAATATGGCTCATTTTAACAATTAAAAAGAAATTATGATCTGAAAGTTATTTTAGACAGCCCAAATGGTGGTCTTACTAAAACATAATATTCAGAATTAAGTTTCAGAGTCAGCTAATAGAAGAAACAAAAGAAGCACAAAAAGTTGTGAACAAATTTAATAAAAAAGCTAAAATTATTTTAAAACCTAAAAGAGTCTGGAGATAAAAGTAAAAAAAAAATTCACTACAGATATTTAAAAGCAGACTTGAGCTGGGGGAAGAACACACTATCAGCAAACCAAAGAAAGGGTGTTAATATTATTAAGTTAGGAAATGATAGAAAAAAAAGTAAAGTAATGAGAACAAAGCCTAAAAGGTTGTGGAACACTATCAAGCAGCCATATTATGCATACTGGAATTTCAAAGGGTGACAAAAAGAATCAGGAAGACTATTTAGAAACAATAATGGTAAAGAATGTCAAACGCAACAAACTCCAAGTAAGAGAAACTCCAAGAAACAAACTCAAATTATATGATAATTAAACCCTTTGAAAGAAAGATAGAGAAACTCTTGGAAGCAACAAAAGAAGTGGCTAGTAATGTTCCAAGAACCCTCAAAATTAATCAGCAATCTTACCTGAAAACTCAGCGGACAGAAAGCAATAGATTAACATATTCCAAATGATGTAAGAAGAAACTTTTGAACAGAAATCTGATGTTCAAAACATTGTCCCTTATAAGTGAGGGAGAAATCATGACATTTCCAGATAAAAGCTGGGACATTTCACCAGTAGACTATCTTTTTAAAAAATGCCTTATAGGATACTTCAGAGTAAAATGAACAGACAATAAAGAGCGGTATGAATGAATATATATTACGGTAAAGATAAACGTATAAGATATGATAAAACATAAAAAGTAAGAGCGCACACCTCCACAATTTTTTTCCCATGTAATTTAAAACAAAAATATACTTAATAAAAATACTATAACTAACTTGTGTTTTTGACATACGATGCATAAAGGTATGATTTTGAGAACTCAATAAGGAAATCATGGGGGTGAAGCTATACAGCGTTAAGGGATTTGTGTGTTATTGAAAGTAAGCTAGTATAATCTTAAAAGTGGAATAACTTTAGAGTATTCAATGTAATCACAGTATCAATGACAATTAAAAAAGAAAAAGAATAACAGGCAGGTGTAAAGCTTTCTGTACCACACCGGAAAGTAGGAGATGTGGATTTAGTTACTCTCACTTGAGGCTACCAAGCCAGCTATCATGTACCATGAGACAAAGCCCAAGCTGTCCCACCAGGGTGTAAGTGTGGAGAGCCTAAAGCACATGGTATAGCTGCCATTTCAAACAATTTTCACTACACCAGTGGTGATGAAATAGAATAGGCTCATCCATATGCAGAACCTGGTGAAGAACTGCAGGCAGAAAGAAGTGGATTACTGGCGTGACCCTGTAATCCCAGCACTTTGCAAGGCTGGGGCGGGTAGATCACGAGTTCAGGAGATTGAGACCATCCTGGCTAATACAACGAAAACCTGTTCCTACTAAAAATCATAAAGTTAGCCAGCTGTGGTGGCAGGCCCCTGTAATCTCATCTACTCCGGAGGCTGAGGCGGGAGAATCACATGAACCCAGGACGCAGAGGTTGCAGTGAGCCGAGATTGTGCAACTGTGCCACTGTACCCCTGCCTGAGTGATAGCTCAAGACTTTGTCTAAAAAAAAGAAAAATAAATAAAATTTGGTGTTGGAAAGGTTAGGAAGAAACAGTATGACACTTGGGAACCAGAGCAGCACTGGGGAAAAATGTATATATGACTTTAACAGATGACAGACTAAAAAACAGAAAAAATAAAAAAGTGGCATGGACCAGAACAACTAGAACTTTTTCAAACAATACCAGAAGATGAACTTCTATATCTACCAAGCCCAACTTTTCTAAGAATGCTCCTAAAACTCTAGCGTCTGGCCAACACCACAAATTCAAAAGCAGCCAGTTACGTGCTGCCAGCCAGAATGTTAGCAGTAATCCAGGGTCACGTCTGTCTGACGCAAAGAATATGGAGCTACTATATTCAACTATCAAGAAAGACACTTGCCCCTTACAGCCCTAGTCACGAAAGAACACAGTGAGTGGCATTCAGGAACTCAAGAATCTGGACCCTATTGCAGCAGATCAGCAGGATACAGTGGTCTTCAAGGAGGAGGAAGGGAATCTCATCAGGGCTTTATCAGATCCCAGGGCAGGACAGTGTGGAATAGAGAACAAGTCGCAGATTCACCCACTATTTTCTCAGAAGTCTGGCTCAGTTACTGCTTCCATGGCTGCAGACTCAGCTACCAAAAAAGCTACAGTGTTATTAATGGGGCTATTAGCAGCCAATGGAGAAACAGACATGCTTATATTAGTTGCAAGAGTGAAAGGTGGACAAAGAAATATTACTGACAATGGCAGAGACCAGCCTTTTATCAAGAAGATGTACTTCACCAGAGGGCTAACAGAAAATGCCAGCACATACAGATATATTGTAGTGAAGAAAGAGGATGGATTCACCCAAATGTTGCTATAAACTAGATCAACATAAAAAAATGCACTGAATATAGAAGTAATTAAAGAAATGGTTAATGCTCTGAATAGGGCTGCTGTGGGTGGGAGCAAGCTTGTGCGGTTCAGTGCAGGAGGAAGTGTCCTTTGCTGTGGTCTCGATTTTGGGTACTTTCTGAAGTATTTAAGGAAGGACAGAAACAGAACAAGCCTTGAAGTGGGGAACAACATCAAGAACACTGTGAATAATTTCAATCAATTTTAAAAGCCTATTTTTATATCAGTCAGCAGCCCATCCTTTGGAATAGGTGCATCCACACTGCCTCTTTGTGATTTCTTCTGAGCTAATGAAAAGGCTTGGTTTCAAATCCCTTATATGACATCTGGACAGAGTCCAGATGGCTGTTGTGTTACTTTAGCTCCTACTTGAACTTTGCATCATCCAGCCTCCTTAATTATTGTGACCATGAGACATTGCTTCATCCTTTGATTGGTCCCAGCCCAAGGTCTCAGGCCAAACTGTCACTTCAGCTCCTTTCATGGTCCAGGGCAAAGTTCCAAGGCTGAGACTTGTAGCTTCTACAAATCATCACTTCAGCTCCAGGTGAATCCAAGACCAAGTTTCAGGGCCAAGCCGAATAACGCTTACTCCAAAAACACTAAGCACATTCCTTTACTTCTCTGCCTTTAGAAACTGTAAAGCACAGTCTCATAATAGGTAAACCACTCACATTCCACCCCCACTGTGAAGAGTTTTTTACTTTCACTTATAAAAGTTTTGATTCAACCTTTTTGCATCCACCCTCCTTAATTTTCTTGGCCATGAGACAAAGAACTCTGTGTGATACCTCACATTTAGAGATTTCTAGATTGTAGTGCACTAATGAGACCACAATGATTGAAGTCTGGGAATTGAGCTATGGGATGCATCGGCCTTGCGAGACCAACTGACAAACTGTCCCCACACTGTGATACATACCCTTGGGGGGCATTCACCCATATAGTGGTCATGAACAGAGTCTGAAAAGGGGCAAGGTAAATTGATACAGCCTAGAAACCTGAGGGACACCATCAAGCAGCCATACATATGCATTTTGAAAGATCGAAGGAAGAGACAAAAGATCATGGAGACTATTTAACAAAATAGTCATAAAGAATGCAACAATTTAAGACAATAAGGAAGCACCCAAGAAGCTCAACAGACTCCAAGTAACAAAAACTCAAAGAAACAAACTCAAAGTTACCTGATAATTAAACTGTCTAAAACAAACACAAAGAGAATCTTGAGGATTTTCAAAGGAAGTAGGGGAAGTAGCTAGTCATGTAAAAGGGACCCTAAAAATAGCCAGTGGATTGCTTATCTTAACAACCACTGAAAAGCAGTAGATTACTTATCTGAAAACTAAGACGATAGAAAGCAGTAGACTAATATGTTCCAAGTGATGTCAGAAAAAACTGTCAAA
Source organism: Pongo pygmaeus (assembly GCF_028885625.2). Classification (NCBI taxonomy): domain Eukaryota; kingdom Metazoa; phylum Chordata; class Mammalia; order Primates; family Hominidae; genus Pongo; species Pongo pygmaeus. Next base: position 31,169,067 of record NC_072397.2, on the reverse strand, counting down.
CCTAAACCTTATGATCCACCAAATTGTCCATCAAAGGTGAGGGACACATTATGACATTCCCACATAAAAGCTGGCACCCTTTTCAAGTAGACTACCCTTTAAGAAATGTCTTATGGAGTACTTCAGGGTAGAATGGACAGACACTCAAAAGCAGTATGAACAAACAAAGGTTAAGGTAAAGATAAATATATGTACAAATATATAAGATGCAACATTTGGCCAGGCACGGTGGCTCACGCCTGTAATCCCAGCACTTTGGGAGGCCGAGTTGCATGGATCACAAGGTCAGGAGATCAAGACAACCCTGGCTAACACGGTGAAACCCCTTCTCTACTAAAAATACAAAAAAATTTACAGACAAGGTGGCAGGCACCTGTAGTCTCAGCTACTCGAGACGCCGACATAGGAGAATGGCGTGAATCCAGGAGTCGGAGCTTTGAACGAGCCTACATCGCACCACTGCACTCCAGCCTGGGTGACAGGGTGAGACTCCATATCAAAAAGAAAAAAAAAAAATTAACAACATGCACCTCCACAAGTTGTTCTCCACGTATCTTAAAACACAAATATATTTAATTTAAAAAACACTTCTAATTTCTGTTTTTGACATAAAATGAATAAAGGTATAATTTTGAGGACTCAGTAAGTGAAATAGTGGAGGTAAATTATACAGGAGTAAAGGTTTTGTATGTTACTGAAGGTAAGCTAGTGTAACTTTAAAAATGTTAGAACATTAGAATGTTCCATACAATCGTCATAGCAACCACAATTAAACAAACAAACACAAAGGAGTAACAGGCAGGAAGAAAGCTTTCTGTTCTACACCAGAAGGTTGTGGCTGTGGATTTAGCTACTCTCACCTGAGGCTACTGAGCAAGCTCTCATGCACCATAGCATAGCTGTTATTTCACACAATTTTCACTACACCAGTGGTGACGAAATAGAAGAGGTTCATCCATACGCAGAAGCTGGTGAAGAACTGGAGGCAGAAAGGAGTGGCTATGTAGAGACACAACTGAAACAATGTTGGCACAGCAACTGCTCCAATCCTGTGTCTTTCCTCATGGCTTCCCAGGAGTTTGAGGTTGAAAGTATTGTTGACAAAAGACAAGATGAAAATGGGAATACAGAGTGTTTGATTCGGTGGAAAGGTTAGGACAAACAGGATGACACTTGGGAACCAGAGCAGCACCTCACGGACTGTGAAAAACGTATACATGATTTTAATAGACGACAGACTGAAAAACAGAAGAAACTGACATGGACTAGAACCAGTAGAATTTTTTCAAACAATGCCAGAAGAAGAACTTCCAGATCTACAAAAGCGAGCTATTCTAAGAACTCTCCTAAAACGCTAGTGACTGATAGACACCACAGATCCAAAAATAGCAAGTTATTTGCTGCCAGCAAGATCGTTAGGAGGAAGGCAGCTTCAATTCTCTCCAACACACAGAATATGGAGATAATAAATTCAACTATCAAGATCCTTGCACCTGACAGCCCCTTTAACGACAAGAAAACTGTGAGTGGCTTTCAGAAACATGGGGAACTGGACCCTGTTGCAGCAGATCAGTAGGACACGGTGGTCTTCAAGGTGACAGAAGGGAAATTCCTCCAGGACAATTTGTCACGTCCTGGTGCAGAACAAACTGGAATAGAGAACAAGACTCAGATACACCCACCAATGTCACAGATGTCTGGCTCAGTTACTGCTTCCATGGCCACAGGTTCAGTTACCCAAAAAGGTATAGTGGTATTAATAGACTCATTAGCAGCCAATGGAACAACAGAGGTGCATACCTCAGTTTCAAAGGTGAAAGGTGGGCAAAGAAATATTACTGATGACAGCAGAGGCCAGCCTTTTATCAAGAAGACGTACTTTACCGTAAGGTTAACAGAAAGTGCCAGCACATACAGAGACATTGTAGTGAAGAAAGAGGATGGATTCACCCAGATAGTGCTATCAACTAGATCGACAGAAAAAAAATGCACTGAATACAGAAGCAATCAAAGAAATGGTTAAAGCTCTGAATAGTGCTGCTGTGGATGACAGCAAGCTCGTGCTGTTCAGTACAGCTGGAATTGTCTTTTGTTGCAGTCTTGATTTTGGGTACTTTGTGACACACTTAAGGAATGACAGAAACAGAGCAAGCCTTGAAATGGTGGACACCATCAAGTAATTTGTGAATACTTTTATTCAATTTAAAAAGCCTATTGTTGTATCAGTCAATGGCCCTGCCATTGGACTAGGTGCATCCATCCTGCCTCTTTGTGATCTCGTGTGGGCTAATGAAAAGGCTTGGTTCCAAACCCCTTGTATGACCTTTGGACAGAGTCCAGATGGCTGTTCAACTATTACATTTCAAAAAATGATGGGTAAAGCATCTGCCAATGAAATGTTATTTGCTGGGCGAAAGCTGACAGCACGGGAGTCATGTGCCAAAGGCCTGGTCTCTCAGGTATTTTTGAGTGGAACTTTCACCCAAGAGGTTATGATTCAAATTAAGGAGCTTGCCTCATATAATCAAATTGTACTGGAAGAATCTAAGGCCGTTGTTCGCTGTAATATTAAGTTGGAGTTGGAACAGGCCAATGAGAGAGAGTGTGAGGTACTGAGGAAGATCTGGAGCTCAGCCCAAGGGATAGAATCCATGTTAAAGTATGTTGAAAATAAAACTGATGAGTTTTAATTGTCAGTCTGTCTGCTTAGGACGCGAGAACTAAGCTGAACCAAATGCATCATGAGTTGCAAGATGCCCTAATCCATCTTCATAGCCCAAAACAGTTTCACCCATAGCTAAGGCTTGGAAACAAAACCGGAAATGTCCAAGCCAGGTATTGAAATTATTACATCATTTTTAAGCACTGTAGTTTTAAAAGAAATAATAAAACAGCTTGTTTGCCCAAATGTGGTTATTTTATGCTCACATAAGCCCAAATATAAAAGCAGACTGTTGGGTACTAGATTCTTCTTGGAAGCCCTAATGTGTATCTATGGCTACTACTATATATAAGACCAGAGTTGTGTTTTATTGGATGTTTATGACAGAGAATCCTGTAATAATGTTGATTTTTCTTATTTTTGTATGCTACAATACCTCTACTGGGTTATAAGGCAGCCTTAGCTTCCCTCCCAGAAGGACACAGAACTGTATGAGATGGTGCCCTTGACTTTACAGTGGCACAAGCACTTCAGAGACACACAATTATAAATTAAAAGACTTTTCTTTTAGAATAAATATTTCTGGCACAAAATTCACTGATGATCATTCTCCTAAACTGAACATATGACTAGAATTTGTGGTGAGATATCACTTGATTTTATTTTCCTTTATAAATATCTGATTCTTACCTAGTTAACAAAAGAAAACTTTATCTCTCTAAAGTAAAACTTGTTGCACCTTATTAGTGAATTATGGAATCATTTTTGTGGAAATATCCCGGTTCTAATGTTTGTAATGTGAAGATTTAGGTTACCTTAGAGTGTGCTCTTGTTAATAAGTTAAAATTCTGGACCCATTATTAAAGGCAGAAACTTCTTTCAAAACAAAGACACCTACACTCTGTATGGGCTTTAAAAGTATCAGTGTCTCTTTTTATGAGCACACAAATTTCTAGAACACTGTATGTGTTCAGTTACCCAAAAGCCCTATGAATACTGTCTTGCTGATTTTTATCGAGGCTCCATTACATAGGCATAATTGAATAATCCACTGGCCACTGGTGATGAATGTCATCTTTGTCACAAGATCTCTAGGGTGCCGCTTCACCAGCCAACAGTCTCTGTGGATGATGTCACCTTTGTGCAAGTTTCCCTTGAGCCTGCTTGTCTAATTTTACACACCCATCTTACAGCCTGCACTCAGCTCAAACTATGGGCTTAGGTTTCAGTTTGCTATGGATGTGCCAGGCACAGAATGGAGGCAGATGCATGAGTGAGTGTTGGTTGAGTCCAGCCACTGCACACAGCTTTGCATGTTATCTGTGATGAGGTAAGCAGGTCAGGTGCTCGTACAGGTGACAATTCCCTGCAGATCTTTAGGTGAATCAGGCATACCACAAGCTTTCTCTTCTGCAGACACTGAAGGATTCAGTGTCATCCAGAAAAGAAGAAATGCCAGAAAATGCAAAGACCCAAAGACGTCATCTCAGCCCTGGCTTGGGAAAGGTTTAGATCTAGGATATCTAAAGGGCAAATGTCCTGCTTTCTTTTTTCTTCTACTTTTCTTTTTTTCTTTTTCTTATCTATGGAATCACTATGGCTTAAATTAGGATTTTCAAAGGGCTGTGTCTCTCTTTCTACTGGAGATTAGGATCTTGTCTTTTCTTCACTCTTTCTCTCTTTGACTGCTTTTCTCTCTTTGACATGCTATAGAAGAAATGTGTTTTGGCCCAGCATCTTTCTGTTGACTGTAGGGCTATTTGTCAGAAACAGTAAGATTTTGGCTTAGCAATAACATAACGTCTTCCTATTTAAGACCCCCCCAAAAAGGGCTAGATATTAGGGAGTCTCTATATATGTACTGATGTATCATAAAACTTCCCCAGGTCTTACTTTATTTATTTAAGGCACTGTAATGAAAAAGAAACTTGCACTTTACTGGCACCTCATTCATTGGGCATTTCCTATAGGGGTAGTAAGGAACATGGAGGGTTGGATGTAAAAACTGGAAAAGCTGATGATGATGTGACTAAAAGATTCTCTACATCAAGAAGATGAGAAAACCTGGAGTAAGAAAATTTTGTTTTGATTGTTTCCAGGGAGAATGTTTCTCTGATGTTTGTGAGTTGTTTCTTGTGGGCTTTTCTGATATGACTGCTAAGAAGGCATGAACAATTTTACAATATTTACAAAGATGTTGGTTGTTTCACGGGGTGAAAAGCCTTGCACATAGGAAACTTCAAACAATGTGCCTTCAACCCTCAGAAACTTTCTAGGTCTTCAATAATATTGACAAAGAAAAGCAATATAGTTGTGGTGGGTTATTGGGAAAATTTCCACAGGCAGAGAAACAGCCTGGACTATCAGGCTGCAGAGAGAATTTTAAGAATCCTGTACAATCCCATGGCCCAACCAAATAATTTTTTTTTTAAAGCCCAACTTTTTTTGTGTGTGTGCTTAAGACATGCCCACAGCTACTCAGATAAAAAAACAAGACCACGCATTAAAATGTTGTGTCTTTTGTGTAACCAGATTGCTTTCAGGAAATAGTCTCTTTTTCAGAACATGTACATATTGGACTCCAGTGTGTTACAAAGGGCACCTTATATTATTAAACATGCTTCAGGCTCTGAGCCAAATTTCTGTAAATTATCATTTTAGCTTCTGGTCTCATGCCAAGGTCCTGGGCCATGCTTTCACTTTAGCTCTTGTGTGGCTCAGGGCCAAGTCCCTGAGCCAAGCTGAGTCATTGCATCAGCTATTAATAGTTCCAGGCACAAGGACCCAGGAAAGATAAGTAGTACTTTCTTCAAAACTAGTTAGTACATTTTCTTTCTTCTGAGTCCATAAAAATATCAGATTCTTTCTCAGAGTGGGCGACTGACTCTACTCCACCAGAAGTTAACATATTACACATTTGCTATCATCTCCCCTTTTGCATTCATAATTTTTAATTTTCTTGAGATTAAAAAAATCTGTGTGTCACCTGATAGATTTTGGTTCACAGGGGTACAGCAAGGTTTGTTTTTGGTTCACGGACTGGGAAAGGCTTTAATTAAAAAGGTCACTAGTAGCTGGGCATGGTGGCTCATGAGTGTTATCACAGCACTGTGGGTGGCCAATGCAGGCAGATCACAAGGAGATCGAGATCGAGATGATCCTGGCTAACATGGTGAATCTCCCATGAAGTCTATTAAAAATACAAAAAATTAGCTGCATGTGGTGGTGGGCAGCTGTAGTGACAGCTACTTGGTAGGCTAAGGCAAGAGAATGGCATAAATCCCAGAGATGGAGCTTGCAGTTACCCAAGATCTTGCAACTGGACTCCAGCTTAAGTGACAGAGTGAGAATCCATTAAATAAAAAAGGTGAGTAGGAGTGCAATTCCAAACTACTTACATTCATATCTGCAGCTTGTCTTCTATTTGCATTCACATCTGCCCCTTGTTCTCTGTGTTTGTTTGTTTGTTTTTTCTTTTTTTAATTTCTGAAGAGCAAAGAAAGCTCTGGGCAAGTGCCAGGTAAAATCCGATAGATTGCCTGCCATTCTTACTAAGCTTAGGAGAAAGGGATGTTGGGAGACACATTGGCAGTCTCCTTTCACCCTCCACTGTTGAAAATGTTTCCTCTGTTCCAACTATTTTCTTTCACAGAGGATCCAGCTGTCACATAGGACTGAAAGGATATCTAAGTTAATTGAAGATTTCTGGATAAGACTATATCACGGTGTTATGTGAAGACCTCAAAACTAACTCGTTTCTGACAGTCTGTCAGAGTATTGCCACCAAAAATTTCAGGCTCTTCTGTGGCATTTTATTTGTTTATATTTTGCATTGTGTTGCTAATATCCCTCCTGTTTCATCTTTGTATGCAATGTTGCGATCTGGAGATGTAAGCGCACTGGTAAAAGTCAGTCATTAGAAATATAATTCAAAGAGTTGCTATTTTGTGATTTTTTTCTTTCAAATAGGAAGAATTCAAAATTGTGATCTAAACATTTTTATTTGATAAGGATCTTTTTGTCCGCCAATGATAGATATTCACGTCACTGTAGGGAATGGCATACATTCAAATAAAATTTCTCTTTTTTGGCTGGTTATTTCTCTTTAAAAAGATGCACACAACCATATATATCTAAAGAGATTCTTTGTGAGACACATCTTTTTTCTGAAGAGAAACATACTGTGGGGACAGGTGATGATAGTTAACCTTCTTTTTCTCACTTTTGAGTATATAAACCCGGGATTCAGCATTTTCATGGAACATTTTAGATCTTAAAATGCAACCTAGTGAAATGAACTTTTTCTCTGTGGGGAAGCCTTGCCAGTACTTTGCACAAAACCCTTGGTTTTTTAACTCCTCTCTTTCCTATATCTCTCTAATAGTAATAAGACTCTGTGCCCTATCAGAAAACAGAAAATTTCCACTTTCAATAATCAGAAAGAAGGTGCCTTTGAGAGACACATTTTAGCTAAGTACTGTCTTATGAAAGCCAGCCATACAAGCTTTACTTGTTTTGAGGCACACCTTCTTCCTCCAGCAGCACTGACATTTAAACTAACAGATAATTTTATGTTTCAAAGTCAATTGATCTTATTTCCTGCAATTTCAATATTTTTTTCTAAGCCATAGCAAGGCAAGCCACAAATAGCATTAAAATTCTTACTCTATACAACTGTCTTGCTAGAATCCAATGACTATACCATCTTTTTTTTTAGGTTCCCAAGTTACTTTGGTTATCTTCTGGGTTGAGTAGACTTAAGAAATCAACCAGGAGTCACCAGTGGAGAGCTAAAGCCTGTGCAGGTAAACGTTACTTGTCCTGGTCTCCAGTTCCTCTGGAACTGTGGGTGAAGGTTTAGCTTGCATCCATGGGGGACAACTATGTCCGTCACCAGACTCAGAAAAGACAAGAGGAATGCAAAAACAAGGAATATCCTATCTTTCTATTCAGTCAGGGCTATTTCAAAAGGGGGAAAAAGATAATAGGAAGATTTTTTCTATATTTCTTTAGAAAGTTCACAAACTATCTGCAGTGTGCACTTCTCTAGATTACTGTCTGAAACACAGAAATTTCGTTGACTGTGAGACTCTGAAAAAGAAAGTCGCTTATTTATGTATTTGTTGCTCAAGGGCATGACAGCCCTAAGAACTCCAGAACAGACATGCCTAGCTTTCTGAGGGAAGTGTTCGTTTTAGTACTCTTCAACAGATACATCTTTTCTTCAGATGGTAAAGAAAAGAGTTTGGTTGTTTCTTTTTTTATTCAACCTTGCTTTGACTTGGGACAAAACCCAGATCTTTCTAAGCATGGTAAAATTGATTCTGCCCTCTTGGCCGTCATAACAGGCAAATTTCAGAGAGATAATTCATTAAGTCAGAGACAAGCCCCTGAGGAACACCCAAACATATCTTCTAAATGCCATACATGCCACCCTCATTTAGAACCTCCAAGAGCCTTTTCATCAGCTTGTCTTCTGGTGCCACTAAAGAAAACCCAACCTCACTGTTGCCCCTGCAGAAAATACTCCATAGATGTGATACTAGTATAGTAAAAATTTTCTTCTCATTGTAGGGACTTAGATAAAAAAATGAAAAACATAAGCAAATGCCCCTGAGGACCCCAGTGGACATACAGAGATATTTCAAAATCTAACTCAAGTGCATAATCGTACCTGAATAGATGACACATTACTCCTAAACCAAACCCTAACTGTTGCCATAAAGCATGCAGCTTTACAGAGAGCAGAGTTATCCATGGATCAACCACATGTCTTTTACAAAATATTGAAAAAGGGAGGGTGGAAAGGAAAAAAAAGTTGAACTGATAACAGAATTCTTATTCATAATAGGAAAGGATGGACTGCTGATAACTCGATTGGAATCTTATTGATCCTATAGCAGACTGAAAAAAAATTAGTGAGTCTACTGGAAGGCTTATTAGTGAACAGTACAAAACTTCATAATTATTCTAAACTATTCATAATAGGTTAAAAACACATAAAAATTATAGAGGCTTTTTAAAAATCCTGAGAGAGGCTTTAGTGAAACACATGTTCCTGCCTCCCTATTGAGTTAAGATAAAGTTAATCTTAAGAGAAAAGTTTATTACTCAAACAGACCCTGACATCAAAAGAAAGCTGCAAAAATATGTCATAGGTTCAGATAATATTGTTCTTTTAACAATGCGCCAGGATGTAACAGCCTTTCTTTCATTTCAGATAACACTGAGTCTTTTCTTTTACATTTAAGAAAATTAAGGATTGTAGACAAAGGAAACTGTTTGGAGCAAAAGTTCAAATAAGTGGCAAAATAAGCTCTCTGCCAGCAGAGATAGAAGCTTGAATAAGTTGTCCACTGGAATTTAAGGTTTTTATGGCCTAAAAAATAAAGATATATACTTAGTTTGCAAGCTGTCTTGGAGAATGTGTGACTTAGCTTTGCACAGGCCCAGGACCTATTAGACAGCTTAACCCAGGCACTTTGCCTGGGAGCAGTCTGAAGTGGTAATTTGCAAAGACTGCTTAGCTTGGCACAGGACCTAAAGCAAAAGCTTGTCCTGGGATGCTGGCTCAGGAATAATCAGGGACTGAAATGATGATTCATATATGTTGAGCAACCAGTCAAATACAAAAAGAAATATTCAGCCATTACCCACTAGATCTCACTGGGTTTATGCCCACAAAAAAAAAAAAAGAAACTTGGTTTTCGGAAAGCCCTCTGAGTATACAGAAAACAACATGCCTATGCCAGGCATTGGTTCCCCCATCTGAATGAGTGACAGGTTTGTACAAGATTTTATCTGAATGGACTGAAAGTTCTGCTATTTCTGTTGCTGCAGCCATACTATCAGGCACAACCTTCTGTGTTAGATCCCTTAGTGGTGCCTACACTTTTTTGGTCTGATTATTATGTTGGAATCAGGCCCTTAGCTGTTGACTGGGGGTCTTCTAGAAACCATTGCCTTGCTGTTGTCGTATGGAAAGCTAGCTAAGTTGTCTTTGTCTTCCCTCAGAAATGAAAACTCTAACTTCTCTTAGGAGTTTGGGTATTGGTCTTTCCGGATGCTTTCTGCTGGAGAAGAGTGTTGTGTAGAAAACAGTAGGTAGGATTCTACTGAGGGTTGGTTTAAGTGTTTGTAGAAGAAAGATATGTTAATGCATGGTATAATTTGCATTACATTTTAAGGTGTGATAGACTTAAGGCAAAAAAAGAAAACCAGTTTTGATTATTAGAAAAAGCATATCACAACGAGACAAGGAGAGTAAGAACAGCTGAGATACTTCAAGGCTGCTAACATGCCCGTATAATTGTGGCTATATTTATACCAGTTAAGATTTTGTTACATGAGACTTGGGTTTATTTAGCTTTCTTGATTTGATCCTTCAAAGCAAAAATTCTGTTACAGGAACCATATTTTCTTCTATTATCTGAAAATATTTGTGGAACGCATTCCCAGAATTAGAATATTGTTCTAGATTTCTCTATTACTCATATCTTTCTGTTTTCCAAGAACTGTAGCTGGACCTCACCAGTTGGTGGACAGAAAAAAATAAATAAATAAGAAAGGTTAATTAAAATTGTAAGAAAATCTTAAAAACAACTTATAAAGTGAGAAATTGGTGATGGAGTGTGACAGGCTTTGAGACACATATCTTTTTCTAGTCCTAATTTTTGTTAAGAATGAATCATGATAAACTTTAGTCATTGGCAAAACAGACATGTCTTACACTTAGCCAGACAATTTTTGTACAGTGCTGTGAGAAATACCTTTACATGGGATTTCCTCATGGGCTTTTATGAATCTCTGTTCTACAAGGAATATTAAATAGGACATTATAAAGCTGAGTCCAGCCATAGGTTTGACCCTTAGGTACATATTATTTGGAAGAACTCCTCTGTTTTTTGAGATTCCAACTGCATGTGGTTCCTAGGCCTGATAGGAAGTGTTTTTTTTTTTTTTTTCTTACCACAGACTAGAAGACCTGTATTAGGACTGTGTAAACAATGTATAAGGCTGGGTTTCTTAGAGGGCTTTTATTGGTTCTAAAAGTCAGATGTAATTCATTAAAGAAGGCACGCTCTTCCAGTCAAAGCCTTTGAAAATCAACCAGCTTATTCTATTGGGTTATGTTGCAAAGGAAAATACATTTTTTGTAGCACTGATTAAAACAATTATATTGTTGTAAGTTAAGAAAAATCACACACACTTTCTGAATTTTAGAAGACCTAGGCATAGAGAAAAAAAGTGTATTCCATGTTTTTTTAACTGGAGTATACCAATTGACAGTGTTAAAAGCTGTAACTAGTTTAAAAGAAAGTGCACTTGACTTCAAAAAACAAAACAAGAACTAGAAATGTTCTAAAATAAAGGTAAAGAGATTGCTTCATTCTTCTGTCAGTTTAGTCTATTTTAACTTTTGTCCTACTTGATACTTATAAGCGTTTTAGCTATTCCTAAGTTCTGTAAATTTTCCTGTTATAAAAAAACCTACAGTTGACAACAACCGATAAAGCTCTACAGCTAATTTTAAGCCATTATTCTTGATGAAGATTAAATGTCTGTAAATGACAAAATGTCTAGTGTGGTTAGAAACAGAATAGGCAAAGACATTTGGTTACTTCTGTGGTTTACAACAGCTTAACATAATCACCTTAATTAAAATTGATAGCACATTTTCAGATATTAAGAACATGAAAAACCCAATGTGGTTTTGAGACCTGTGTTAGTATTACTCACTAAAAGAATTCTGAAAAAATAAAATATTACCATGAAAATCACATGTGTTTAAATATGTTTTATAATACTATTTAACTTTTTTATATGCCCCAGGGGCTCTATGAGGCATCAAAAACACAGGTTTCAGAAAACACATCCCTGAGATTAAAATTTTATTCTGGGAAGCCTGCCAAATATTTTAGAGGATTAAGACATTTAATGTTATGATATCCAATTCCAGATTTCCATAAATCATTGTTTTTGCCAAAATACAGTTGGTAGAAATGTTTGAAAGGGCAGAAACATTTTTACCAGCCTTCAATATTACATAATAATCTCTTTCAGAATGACAAATTTTCCCCTTGTAGTTGTCTCCCAATATTAACCCTAAGCTTAATGAAAACTTATATAAAATTATATTTAACCTGAGAAAGATTGACAAAGAGGTGAGATTTTCACAAACTTATTACAACGTTTTAACAACCTTCTACAAATTTGCTAAGGAGAAGATTAATGTTTCAAGAAATTTTTCTTGTGTTTTCACTTCAATGCTTAATGGCAGAAAAAAAAAAAACACCCTTTTCAATCTAGTGCCTGGGTGCACAGAGTTTTCTTTTGCAAGATTAATTTTTTTAAAGCTATTTTCACAGTTTGAGTAAACAGTTAGCTTTATTTTCGTTAATTAAAGAAAATCCTTTACCTCTAGGCAAAATGTACATTTCCATGTCTTTCTAGAATTTATTTTCACTACAAGCAACTTTTACTCTTCTACCACACCTGGAGATTAAATTCATATACAGTATTCTCAATTACACATTATAATAATACCTTTTAACAATTAATAACTTGAGGGAAGCCGGAGAGAAAGGCCGGGTTACCCACAAGGGGAAGCCCATCAGACTAACAGTGGATCTGTCGGAAGAAACTCTACAAGCCAGAAGAGAGTGGGGGCCAACATTCAACATTCTTAAACAAAAGAATTTTCAACCCAGAATTTCATATCCAGCCAAACTAAAACTTCATAGGTGAAGGAGAAATAAAATGCTTTACATACAAGCAAATGCTGAGAGATTTTGTCACCACCAGGACTGACCTAAAAGAGCTCCTGAAGAAAACACTAAACAAGGAAAGGAACAACCGGTACCAGCCACTACAAAATTATGCCAAACTGTAAAGACCATCAAGGCTAGGAAGAAACTGCATCAACTAATGAGCAAAATAACCAGGGAACATCATAATGACAGGATCAAATTCACACATAACAATATTAACCTTCAATGTAAATGGAATAAATGCTCTAAGTAAAAGACACAGACTGGCAAATTGTATAAAGAATCAAGACACATCAGGGTGCTGTATTCAGGAAACCCATCTCATATGCAGGGAAACACATAGGCTCAAAATAAAATGATGGAGGAAGACCTACCAAGCAAATGGAAAACATAAAAAAGGCAGGGGTGGCAATCCTAGTCTCTGATAAAACAGAAATAAAACCAACAAAGATCAAAAGAGACAAAGAAGGCCATTAAATAATGGAAAGGGATCAATTCAACAAGAAGAGCTAACTATCATAAAGATATATGCATCCAATACAGGAGCACCCAGTTTCATAAAGCAATTCCTGAGTGACCTACAAAGTGACTTAGACTCCCACACAATAATAATGTGAGACTTTAACACACCACTGTCAACGTTAGACAGATCAACAAGACAGAAAGTTGAAAATGATACCCAGGAATTGATCTCAGATCTGCACCAAGAAGACCTAATAGACATCTACAGAATTCTCCAAACCAAATCAACAGAATGTACATTTGTTCAGCACCGCACCACACCTATTCCAAAATTGACCACATAGTTGGAAGTAAAGCTCTCCTCAGCAAACGTAAAAGAAAAGAAATTATAACAAACTGTCTCTCAGACCACAGTGCAATCAAACTAGAACTCAGGATTAAGAAACTCACTCAAAACCAATCAACTACATGAAAACTAAACAACCTGCTCCTGAATGACTACTTGGTACATAACAAAATGAACACAAAAATAAAGATGTTCTTTGAAACCGATGAGAACAAAGACACAACATTATAGAATCTCTGGGACACATTCAAAGCAGTGTGCAGAGGGAAACTTATAGCACTAAATTGCCCACAAGAGAAAGCAGGAAAGATCCAAAATTTACACCCTAACATCACAATTAAAAGAACTAGAAAAGCAAGAGCAAACACATTCAAAAGCTAGCAGAAGGCAAGAAATAATTAAAATCAGAGCAGAACTGTGGGAAATAGAGACACAAAAAATCCTTCAAAAAACTAATGAATCCAGGAGCTGGTTTTTTGAAAGGATCAACAAAATTGATAGACCGCTAGCAAGACTAATAAAGATGAAAAAAGAGAAGAATCAAATAGACGCAATAAAAAATAATCAAGGGGATATCACCACCGATCCCACAGAAAAACAAATGACCATCAGAGAATACTACAAACACCTCTACGCAAAGAAACTAGAAAATCTGGAAGAAATAGATAAATTCCTTGAAACATACACCCTCCGAAAACTAAAACAGGAAGAAGTTGAATCTCTGAAAACACCAATAACAGGCTCTGAAATTGTGGCAATTATCAATAGTTTCCCAATCAAAAAGAGTCCAGGACCAGATGGATTCATAGCCTAATTCTACCACAGGTACCATTCCTTCTGAAACTATTCCAATCAAGAGAAAAGAGGGAATTCTCCCTAACACATTTTATGAGGCCAGCATCATCCTGATACCAAAGTCTGGCAGAGACACAAACAAAAAAGAGAATTTTAGACCAATATCCTTGATGAACACTGATGCAAAAATCCTCAATAGAATACTGGGAAATGGAATCCAGCAGCACATCAAAAAGCTTATCCACCATGATCAAGTGGGCTTCATCCCTGGGATGCAAGGCTTGTTCAATATACGCAAGTCAGTAAATGTAATCCAGCATATAAACAGAACCAAAGACAAAAACCACATGATGATCTCTACAGATGCAGAAAAGGCCTTTGACAAAATTCAACAACACTTCATTTTAAAAACGCTCAATAAATTAGGTATTGATAGGACGTATCTCAAAATAATAAGAACTATCTATGACAAACCCAAAGCCAATATCATACTGAATGGGCAAAAACTGGAAGCATTCCCTTGGAAAACTGACACAAAGTCAGTTATTTTCAGCACTGCACCACACCTATTCCAAAATTGACCACGTAGTTGGAAGTAAAGAGGGATGCCCTCTCTCACCACTCCTACTCAATATAGTGTTGGAAATTCTGGCCAGGGCAATTAGTCAGGAGAAGGAAATAAAGGGTATTCGATTAGGAAAAGAAGAAGTCAAATTGTCCCTGTTTGCAGATGACATGATTGTATATCTAGAAAACCCCATTGTCTCAGCCCAAAATCTCCTTATACTGATAAGCGACTTCAGCAAAGTCTCAGGATACAAACTCAATGTAAAAAAATCACAAGCATTCTTACACACCAAAAACAGACACACAGAGAGACAAATCATGAGTGAACTCCCATTCACAATTGCTTCAAAGAAAATAAAATACCTAGGAATCCAACTTACAAGGGACATGAAGGACCTCTTCGAGGAGAACTACAAACCACCGCTCAATGAAATAAAAGAGGATACAAACAAATGGAAGAACATTCCATGCTCATGGGTGGGAAGAGTAAATATCAAGAAAATGGCCATACTGCCCAAGGTATTTTACAGATTCAATGCCATCCCCATCAAGCTTCAAATGACTTTCTTCACAGAGTTGGAAAAAACTACTTTAAAGTTCATATGGAACCAAAAAAGAGCCCACATTGGCAAGTCAATCCTAAGCCAAAAGAACTAAGCTGGAGGCACCACGCTACCTGATTTCAAACTATACTACAAGGCTACAGTAACCAAAACAGCATGGTACTAGTTCCAAAACAGAGACATAGATCAAAGCAACAAAAGAGAGCCCTCAGAAATAATGCTGCATATCTACAATTATCTGAATTTTGACAAACCTGAGAAAAGCAAGCAATGGGGAAACGATTCCCTATTTAATCAAACGTGCTGGGAAAACTGGCCAGCCATATATAAAAAGCTGAAACTGGATCCCTTCCTTACACCTTATACAAAAATTAATTCAAGATGGATTACAGACTTAAACTTTAGACCAAAAGCCATAAAAACCTTAGAAGAGAACCTAGACATTACCATTCAGGACACAGGCATGGGCAAGGGCTTCATGTCTAAAACACCAAAAGCAATGGTAACAAAAGCCAAAATTGACAAATGGGATCTAATTAAACTAAAGAACTTCTGCTCAGCAAAAGAAACTACCATCGGAGTGAACAGGTAACCTACAAAATCGGAGTAAATTTTCGCAACCTACTCATCTGACAAAGGGCTAATATCCGGAATCTACAATGAACTCAAACAAATTTACAAGAGGAAAACAAACAACCCCATCAAAAAGTGGGCAAAGGACATGAACAGAGACTTCTCAAAAGAAGACATTTATGCAGCCAAAAGACACAAGAAAAAATGCTCATCATCACTGGCCATCAGAGAAATACAAATCAAAACCACAATGAGATACCATCTCACACCAGTTAGAATGGCAATCATGAAAAAGTCAGGAAACAACAGGTGCTGGAGAGGATGTGGAGAAATAGGAACACTTTTACACTGTTGGTGGGACTGTAAACTAGTTCAACCCTTGTGGAAGTCAATGTGGTGATTCATCAGGGATGTAGAACTAGAAATACCATTTGACCCAGCCATCCCATTACTGGGTATATACCCAAAGGACTGTAAATCATGCTGCTATGAAGACACATGCACACGTATACTTATTGTGGCAGTATTCACAATAGCAAAGACCTGGAACCAACCCAAATGTCCAACAATGATAGACTAGATTAAGAAAATGTGGCACATCTACACCATGGAATACTATGCAGCCATAAAAAAGGATGAGTTCATGTCCTTTGTAGGGACATGGATGAAATCGGAAATCATCATTCTCAGTAAACTATGGCAAGAACAAAAAAACCAAACACCACATATTCTCATTCATAGGTGGGTATTGAACAATGAGAACACATGGACACAGGAAGGGGAACATCACACTCTGGGGACTATTGTGGGGTGGGGGGAGGGGGTGCGATAGCATTAGGAGATATACCTAATGCTAAATGATGAGTAAATGGGTGCAGCCCTCCAGCATGGCGCATGTATACATATGTAACTAAACTGCACATTGTGCGCATGTACCCTAAGTCTTAAAGTATAACAATAATAATAATAAAATTAATAACTTGAATGTAAAACATTGTGAGTTTATAAAATTACGGTCTGGGTGCAGGTAAAGTATGATTTATTACAGCATTGTTAAAGGAGTGATTATTTTTATACATCTTCCGGCCTTAGGTGGTTGTTGTTTTTCATAAGTTAAAGTCACATGAACTGAAAAGTGCAACAGCCTTCATTTCTTTGGAAGCAAAATATTTAGTCCAAATACCTATTCTTCACTAAGTTAATTAATTAGATTTTTAAAATATGTACATAACACATATGTAACCACACAGAAAACAGAAGTTCCAGAAGTTATAAAATTTTATTTTACCAAATTTGCAATTGGATTATTGACCTCTTGCTGAGGCCCTTTAAGAACTGGGATATGAATAGTTTCCAGGGCCTAATAAAAAAGCCTCACTGATGCTGGGCATGGTGACACACACCTGTAGTCACAACACTTTAGGAGGCCCATGATTGGGGAACAAGAAGTCAAGAGATCATGGCCAACGTGGTGAAAACCCATCTCTACTAAAAATACAGAAATTAGCTGGGCATGTTGGTGGGCACTTTTAGTCTCATCTAATTTGGGGCCGAGGCAGGAGAATCATTTGAACCTAGGAGGCAGAGGTTGCAATGATTTGATGGTGTACCACTGCACTCCAGCCTGGTGACAGAGTGAGACCACGTCTCCAAAGAAACTCAGAGCTGTAAGGAAGAGTCAGGCTTTCATTTTCAGAGGTATTATTCACTTCTAATTCCAAGAGCTACATAAGAAATGCAGATATCTCATAAAAGACGATGGGTGGTGCCTTTTCTGTTAGCCTCAAGATGTCCCTCATCATCAGCTTTTATCCAAGAACCTTTTATGCATGCACCACATGGGTCAAGATAGAGTGGAGAAAGGTAATTTAGTAGATTGAAAGAAAAACTTTTTCAAGGAAACAAGATTTATGAGGAGACAAACATGAATGTCTTCAATATACATATAGCATAAATCTCCATTTTTAATTAAGCTGATTGCCTTCTAAGAGTGTTTTCGTTAATTTAACTTTACAGAGAATATCAACAGAAGTGTTTATTATTTATTTCACTGGTTTACACCACTATATGTATGCAGTCACGTTCAGCAGCTCAAATTTCCCCTGATAGAATGCTGCTGGGTCCAGGCAAGTACAGGCTTTCAAATGGGCTGCAGATCCTTCAGCAGCAAAGCTTGATATTTCAGGAGGTGACTGTCAGTTCGCAAGAGACTTTTTTAAGGAACCACAGTACTGGTATACTGGGTGGTGTGGAAACAGATATGTTATTTTTATGGTTAACCTGATGGTTTCCGGCACCAACAATGTCACTGACGCAGCTGCTCAGAGGTGGGTTACCCATTTCTTTTTAGAAACCAAGCTGAGATTCTTTCTTAGGTACACCACTGGATGTTGAGCTGGACCTCAAGCCTCATCCATAATTTCAACGTCTGTTTTCTCTATTTCTGATATATGGAGATTAAACGCCTTTACTATGATAAAACCGAGGGCTTCTGCCTTAAGTAAGATTTGTTTAACTGGTTAAATTTTTTTGAGTACTAGGTTCTTAAGTTAACCAGTGAGTTTTATCTGCTTTAGTTTCTTCTATGAGGTGGTATTTAAGATGAGCTACTTCTCTGTACTAAGGTACCTGCCGCCATCTGAAAAATCAAATAATGCCCAAGAATATTCTTAACTGTTAAGAAAAATGGGCTGAATTGTTTCATGACCCTGTACATTGGTAACTTCTGATAAGACCAGATCCAGGTACTGTACCGAAGTCTGAGAAAGCTGAGCTTTAGATTTTGAGACCCAATAGTTTTTTTTTTTTTTTTTTGAATTATTGCCAGATAGTTTAGCAGTGTGTTAGTGTGTTCCCAGGAAGCCCATCACAATCTTGCTATTATTGTCGTCTCACCAGTACACAAACACATAACAGTCTCTACTTATCTAAGGTAATACTGGGGGTTTATTTTCTATGTTTCAGAAAAATAAAGATCCCAGACATATTTTTCAAAGACTAAAGAGCACTAAGGTTGAAGAGAAAGTTTAAGAAGTGAAATAAAAAAGCTCGATGCCAGCAGTCATGTGGTCAAAATGGGTTAACCAATATGAAAGTTGGATTTAGCGTTTTTGTGTGTTTTGAATGGTAAGAAATGCACTTAGTCTGTGGGCTGTCTTTAAAAATGTGTGACATCATTCGACCTGGGGCCTTAGATCCCAGCCCAATCAGAAAGCTTAGCCTGAGACCTCGGCCCAGTTCTTATTAGTGGCTAAAGTGAATATTCACAGGGGCTACTCAGCTTAGCCAACAACCTTTCAGAAGCTGAAGTGAACCTGTGGCCTAGGATTTTGTCCAGAACTGATCTGAGGCTGAAATAATGATTCATAGAGGTAGGGTTCACAATCCAGGAAGAAAAGAAAATTGTTCCCTGAAAGGCACTTGCTCCCACTCTCCCACTCTCTTTATGTTCACCAAAGGAAAAGAAATATATCTGGAAGTCCACTGATTATAAAATGGACAAATGCATTTCTATTTCAGGCCTTGTTTTCCCATTTGAGTAAGCTTGAAGTTTCTGCAAGTTTCTGAGTGAGCTGGAGGTTCTTCTCTCTGTGTAGCTGCAGTCAGGTCTTCAGACACAACTTTCTGTTCTAGTTCATTTATTGGTGCCTGCTGCTTGAATGTTTATTTACAGGCTGCTTTTTATCTTACGTGGAAATGAGGCACTGATCAGTGGGCCGAGAAGTTTCTGGGGACACTTCTCTTTCTGTCTATAGAAGGCAAGCTAGCTAACTCTCTTCACTATTGGAGGAGGAGAGCCCTGGATTGGAGAGAAGAAGAGAGAAACAGGCTCTAGAATTTAGAAAAATGTTCTTGTTGTTGTTGTTTAATTTCCATTTTACCTCCAGAATTACTTGAATCCTGTAGATCAGAATAGCTGGTAGAACTGGGGAACCATTATTCCTGCTGAACAATCTGGGAAATATGCACTGGACCGGGTGACCTAAGTCTCTGGGAACACTCCTACTTTCACTGGTCTCCCTCATAGGCTGGACAAAGTTGAGATATATTCTTTTTCTGTCTGAGCAATTCATTTGAAAGTGCCCTAGCTTGTCACACTAGTAGAAATCAGCAGGTGCATCTTGGAGATTCTGGACCTTGTAGGCCTCTGAAGTGGCCAATAATGCCTTTCTCATTCTCTTGTGACTCCCTTCTACTTTCTAGGTCTCCTCTTTCCAGTTCTTGTTTTAAAAGACCAAAAAAAGCCACCCCGGAAAGTTTTCCACAGTGCTATCTGATTCCATGGCCTGCTTCTGTAGCTTTGATCTGATATTAGAGGATGGCTGAGAAATAAAGTAGTATTTTAAAATTGTGTCTCCCTTGATTGAATTAGGAGATGGAGATGAATGTTTTGCTAAAGCTTCTCTCAGCCTTTCCAAATAACCTGTGAGATTTTTTCTAGTTTCTGACTTCAACAAGGACAGTTCAGAGTAATTAACAAGTTTTGTTCTGGTTCTTTTGAAGCCTGCTAATATGCACAGTAGAAAGTGATTCCTTTTCTATTCACCTGTAGGTTTACTAAGGCTTCATTTGGGGTTTTCAAACAGCACTGTTTTTCTTTCTGTTGGAAATAGTAATTCTGTCTTTTTTTTTACCCATTTTTCATCTTTCACTTCTGTTTATTTTTTGACTGACTATAGGATGTCCGTTGTTCATCTTCAAATTCCTTTGCTGTGTGCAGTGCTGCCTGTTTTTCAGCAGTAGTTAAAATGTGGCTTAAAAGTTGCACTGCATTTCTGCACATAAGATGAAACTGTTGGTTGAACTGTTGGAAAACCTGTGTATGTCTATCAGGTTCATCAGGGAACTGTCTTAAGTCCAACTTTATGTGTATAAGTTTACTGTCATGAGAAGGACATTTAAACCTTAGTAGCACAGTATTCATTGTGCATTTGTTATAGGGGCAGCAGTAAAGTTGGAGGTTTACTGGGATTGCACAATAAGAGGTGTTTTTATACAACTATTCTGAGCCCCGGTTAAAGGAGTCAGATAGGGCACTCAGAAATTGCATTTGATGGTTCTCTAGAGATTTGTCTCTTTGACTTTGGAAAATTGTGTACTGTAGACTTACCTCGTATGGTTCCCAAAGGTGCAGGGGTAATTTTACAATGTTTACAAAATCTAAAGGTTTCTTTGAATAGCAAAAAGACGTAGTTGTTAGATGTTATTGAAATTATGCCTCTTTGAGAGGACCTGTCCTCCTATCAGGAACATGGCCACATGGCTACCTTGTTGCCTGTTGAATATTATTATTATTGTTTATAAATTTAGAGACTCAGGGTCAATGGAGTTCCAGGACTTCCAAGTGCACTCAAGGGGAGTGCAGTCTACAGATGCTTTGTTGCTATTTAGAAACAGATGCTAAACAAGGTATCATTCAGATGACTTCCTCCTTTTGGTGTTACCCAGGATACATAGAAAGTGTTAGGGTATCCTTTTTCATCTTTTTCCTTTGTCTCATCTGTGCCCCCAAAACTGTAATAGGTGCTGCTTAGAAATGCAAGCATAGCCTTTACACATAAATCTGGAAGGACTAGTCAGAAGCACTAGCTACACTCACCTGTGAAAGGCTGTAGCTTTCTGCCCTGCTTTTATCCTAGACCCACTGAACCCCAAAGGCTTGAAAGTTACCCCAGAGGTCTTGCAAATGGTATGTAGTAATAAAATTTGTGCTAGACATTTTAATAGAGGAAGCATCTTCATACTAACTTTGGCTTTCCTAACCATGTTCCCAGTGAAATATCAGAATCGCTGAGAATGAGAAAGATTGACTTTCAAACATTTTAAATGCAAAACTATTGCCATGCAGAACAGCTGGCTCAAAACGGTAGAAACTGAATGTCTGAATGGCCCTTCATTAGATGGGGAAAGCAAAGAGGTTAAAATCTGCTCTTTAACACTGTTTTTCTACCAACAATTAATAGTGGAGGCTGCCTGCATAAAGATAGGACATAGGGGCTAATCACTGATGGCAGAATGTAAATGGGAAAAGAATTTCAAAACTGTAAGTTTTGGATAATGGATTGACCAGGCTCCAGGTAGGAAAGAAATCTCATTTCACTAGTGAGTGATGTAAGGTTAGAAATCCTAGGTTGAATATTCTGACACAAAATTCTTTTTATTCAAAAGTTAGAGAGAGAGATTTTGGGTTAGATATGTTGTCTCCACTAAATGCCTCCCAACAGTCAAAAATTAACTTGTCTCATGGTGTAACTTTTATGTGAAAGAAAATAATATTTTTGTAAAAAATTCCAAATAAAGGAAAGAGTATTTATTTGCAGTCAAATCCCTCCCATACAGTGCCATGATTATCTATTATTGAGGGACAAAATTGTCCTTTATAGGTAAAAATTTATAGTGAAATCTTGAATTCCTCTTGTTTCACAGAAATCCCAAAAACAAACCTTTTTAAATTTCACTACTAATTACTAAGACAAGGAGTGACTGTGTTAAGGAAACCTGCATACCTAGGCTGTAAAATTGCCCACAACACTGCATAGAAAAAAATATGAAAGACATTATAGCTGTGAAAAGAAACATTGTAAATTCTATAGATAAAAATGGGAAGTCCTTGTGTCAATGGCCTGATGAGTTGTCACAGACCAGAATTAGTCTAATGGTAATCAGATAACACTGAGATGTAGCCTCAAGCTGAAACTTTTAGCATACCTAGGATCTCCTCTATATCACATGTCATTGCCAGTCTCTTTATGAAAAAAAAAAAAAGTCTTAAAACAAACAAGATATTTTTTAAATGAATTTGAAAGTTTAAAGTCTACTTTTACCATTCTGATGAATTATTTCCTTCCCAGCCCATGTAGCAACATATGTGTAGTCTCAACAATGCACCAAGTTGTAATAGTATCCCTTTGCCTGTAATTATTCCCAAAGATCTTTGCCTTAAATAAAAAAAAAAGTAAGAAGCTGAGAAACAAAGTTGAGATTAAAGAAAAAAAAAAAAAAAGCATGAGAAGAAAGCTCTCTGTCAAACAAAATAAGGACTCAAATGTGTTTCCCAGTATGAGGTTGGGGTTCAGGGTTATTACAAACTAGCAAGAGAAAGAAATGTTTTCAGTCAGTGTACTGCTTTGAAGATCATGCGATTCAGCTTGGCTCAGGGTCTTGGCCTGAGAATAATTAGAAAGCTTAACCCAAGAAACTTGCCTAGAAATAATCAGGAGTTGTAGTCATAATTTATATCTACTGCTCAGCTCATCTCATGACCTATCAGGAGGTGATGTAAAAGTTTGGCTCAAGAATTTGGCCCAGGCTTAATCAGGAATTAAACAGTAATTTATAAAGGCTGGACTCACAGTTCAAAAAGAAACAAATGTGCCAACCAGAACCCACCAGCACTCACTGTGTTTATGCCAAAAAATGGACAATAAACTACTTCCTGGGAGCCAACTGATTACACAAAAGACAAAAGTATTTTTGTGCATTGGCTGGTTCCCTTATCACAGTGAGCCAGAGTTTTCACAAGATTTTTATCTGAATGGACTGAAGCTTCTTCTGTCAGTGACAATATGGACCTCGAGATACAACACTCTGTGTTAGTTATCTTATTGGTGTCTGCAGACAGATATTTTTAAGGCTGCTTATCTATTACGTGTAAATGAGAAATGAACCGGCAGACTGGTAGATTTCCAGGGACCAATTCCTTGCTGCCTCCCTAACTCAAGCTAGCGTTCTCATCTCAATAACACTGTGAAGAACTTCCTGAATGTGGGCACTTCAGATTTTACAATAGGAAACATGACGAGTCATTAAAGAAGAAGAGTAAAGACAAGAGAAGAACAGGGACTCTAGCTAACACAATACAGTTTTATAAAAATCCAAGTCCCTGAGTGGCACCTGCTAACTGCTATCAGTGTGGCAAGACAGGACACTTTCCCAAGAAATGCTCAGAAAACAATAGAGAGCCATCTCAACACTCTCCAACCTGTGGTGGTGACCACAGAAGGGTGTGCTGATTAATGAGCCATACACCACTAAGTCCAGGACCAATCTCACAAATGATCCAGCAAGACTGATTGTTCCTGGAGATCAATTCCCCAGCTCTAACAGCTGCCATACTCTTTGCGTTCCAAACTCTTCAAAATCTTTGGGTGACTCTGAAGGTGGAAGGGAGGAAAGTAGACTTTCTTCTGGAAATTGGAGTGGATGTCTTTGTTCTGCTGTTCAATCTTGGCTTTCTCTCCTCCCCTGATGTGACAATGATGGATGTGTCAGCAAAAGACCTTTATAGAATATTTTCTCAGCCCCTTAGTTATAGTTGAAACAACCTTCTATTTAGTCATACCAATTTAATAATTCCTAAAAATCCCACTTTATTACTAGGTAGAGATATTGTGGTCCATATAGAAGCCTCCATATGAATGGCTGCAGGACAAACTCTTTTTCTCCACTAAGTGGAAACTAATATTAACTAAGAAGCATGGGATGTCGAGAGAAATGTTGCTGGGCTACAATCACTCTATGCATCTGTATTTACCTTAAGGATTGCACTATTTTTTCTGGCCAGAAGCGTTATTTCACAAACCAGAAGGTAGAAAAGGGCTAGAAGTCATTATAAATAAGCTGTAAAACAAAGGCCTTTTTAGACCCTGAAACAGTCTTTATGAAACCCCAAATATCAAAGAATGTCATTTATTAACATGCCCAGAAATCCCATTTGCTTGGATCTCAAGAAGCAAAAAGTTTAACCAAGTCATAGGTATTGGGGGAACCAACCCCTTATATTTCAACCTCGGTTCTTTTATATTTCCCCTAAGTGTCAGGCAGTCTGAGAAATAAAAGGATAGGTTACAAAAAAAGAGAGAAATTTTAAGGCTGTGTGTCTGGGGGAGACATCACATGTCAGCAGGTTCTGTGATGCCCCCTAAGGCTCAAAACCAGCAAGACTTATTAGCAATTTTCAAAGGGAAAGGAGTGTATGCATAGGATATGGGAGACAGAGGTCACATGCTCCACAGGGCAATAAAAGATCACAAGGCACAAGGTCAGGGTGAAATCACAATGTCAGGGTGAACCTAGAATTACTAATGAAGTTCCATGTCCTGCTGTGCATGCAGTGTCATTGATAAACATCTGAACAGGGTTCTAGAGCAGAGAACCAGTCTTACTGGAATTCACCAGGCTGGAATGTCCTAATCCAAGCCATCCTGGAGGTGCTGCAGGAGGCGAGGGTGTGTTTCATCCCTTACCTGCAACTGCATAAGGCCGACACCCCTAGAGCAGTCATTTTATAGGCCTCCTCCTGGGAATGCATTCTTTTCCCAGGGCTGTTGATTATTAATATTCCCTACAAGGGAAATAACTCAATGATATTTCTCTTACTTGTTTTTGGCAATAAGAGAAATATGTGTCTATTCTGCCCAGCTCCCAATCAGTCAGACCTAATGGTTATCTCCAATGTTCCCTGAACATCACTGTTATCCTGTTCCTTTTTGAAGGTGCCCAGATTTCATATTGTTAAACACACATGCTTTACAAACAATTTGTGCTGTTAACACAATCGTCACAGTGTCCTGAGGTGACATACGTCCTCAGCTTATGAAGATGAAGGGATTAAGAGATTAAATAAGGACAGGCATAGGAAATTATAAGATTATTAATTTGGGGAACTAATAAAGGTCCATGAAATCTTCACAATTTACATTATTCTGCCACAGCTTCAGCAGGTCCCTCTGTTTGGGGTCTGTAACTTCCTGCAACACATGAGTATTTGGAAGTAAAACTCATGGTTGTGCTTGGCTTTAAGAGGTCTTATCAGAGGTTCCTCAAGAAGAAGAGTTTCATCAATGGCAACGTAGAAAGCTGGTTTAAGAACAATAATTTGGCCCACAGTTTATGCCAATAATTATTTTAACTATTAAATTTTAGACTATTTTGCTGTCAACTCAGGCCTATTATATTTGATTTCTACAGAAATGAACAAGAAAAATAGAAAAATTTCTTTCAAATCTTACATTGGACATTATCTTCTAGTCTCAAGTGGTGTTTGTCTTTGTGGGGATAAGACTAAGAAAGCTAAGCAAAACCAAGCCCTATGCATCCACAACTTCTCTGGCATAACTACAGCTGTCAGTTACAGGGCATGTCAGCAGCCTCAGAATTTTTAAGCTGTTTATTTCCTCAGCTTATCTGATTTTATAACATATATTTGGATAACCCAAATTTTTCTTCTCACATAGAGGAAACCAAACTCCAAATGGTACTGCAAATGAAACCGCTTATGAAAACACCATGTTTCTGTGAAACCTTATCCTGAACTCAGGTGGAGCTCCAGCTGTTATGTCTCATTGTGCAACCCCCCTTCCCTAGCAGGAAGTAGCTAGAAAGATCAATTCTGTCTAACGGAAGTTAGTTAGGTAGTAGGGTTGTACTCTTGCTAACAGCAGAGAATAGTTAGGTAGCTGAGGGGGCCCTTGGTATAACTTCTAGGAACAAAGATCCAGCTTACCAAAAAATAGGCTACAGACACGTATTAGTAAACTTGCACAAACCTTCAGCCCACTCACATGAAGAAACACAGTCCAACATAGACAGATCTTTGTTCTTTATGCACAAAATATGCTCACAAACATACGGATTGAAAAACAAGAACAACAAGGAAACATCCTCATCTTTTGTATAAGCAGTGGACTTCCAAAAATAGCGGCTTTTCTTCAGGTGAGGAAAGTACACGGTGGGCGACAACAAGTTTCAGTGGGCACTTTTCTGGACACGCTTTGGAATATAACCTGAACTAGTATAAATAATCACGTCAGCCTCTGATTAGTCATGGGTAGAGGTCGTCGGCCAAGCTTTCACATCAACACTTGTTTGGTCCCAAGCAAAATTCCAAAGCCAAGCTGAATAAGGCTTTTCCGAGATCAGTCATCACATTCTTCCATTTCCCAGTACATGAGGACACCAAACACCAGCGTCACACTGGACAAAAAATTTGGGTTTCCACTGTGGAGAGCTATTTTAATTTCCTTCTTAAACTTCGGTTCTAACGACACTTTATGTGCACCTTCGTCAAGTTTTTGGACCCGAGATAAATTACTCTTTGTGATGTCACACAGTGAGAATTTGCTACTTGTGGTGCATTGGTGAGACACAATTAAAGCCTGAATTGAGCCCTGGGATGCATAAGTCTTACCTGGTCATCCAAAATCTGGCCCTGGAATAAAAACTATGTCCCTGCAGGCCTTCCACCTTCCAGTGGTCACCACCACTGGCTGGACTGGGTTGAAGTGGCATCGTTTTGTTTTCTCTGCAGTTCTTCCTGAAGAGTCCTGGCTTGCCAAACTTTCAGCAGTTAGAAGGTACAGCTCAAAAGTCCTGGATTTTGCAGACCTGTGATTCAATCACTAATGCCTTTGTTTATCTCTTGCTTTTTCCTCCTTTCCCATGCCTCATTGTGGGCCCTGCTTTAAAGGTCCAAGAATGCCACCCACAATTTTTCTACAGTGGTATCTTTTACCATAGTCTGCTTTTGTAGTTATCTTCTGAGTTAACGTTTGAGTAATAAACTTGCCTATTAAGATTACCTGTATTTTATTTAAATCAGGAGATAGAGATGATTGTTTCACAAAATCCACAGAATCTTCTCTCAGCCTTTTCATAAAGATTGAAATATTTATATGTGATTTTTATTTCAATATAACCAGTATGGATCAATTAAGAGGTTTGATTCCAGGTCCTTGGAAGCTTTTTAACATGCACATTAGAAAGTCTTTTTGTTTCCACTCATCTGTAAAA
Source organism: Pongo pygmaeus (assembly GCF_028885625.2). Taxonomy (NCBI): domain Eukaryota; kingdom Metazoa; phylum Chordata; class Mammalia; order Primates; family Hominidae; genus Pongo; species Pongo pygmaeus. Next base: position 31,141,539 of record NC_072397.2, on the reverse strand, counting down.
TCAGTAGGTATTTAGTTATGGTTTTTAATGGGCACCGTCTCCCTTCTTATTGGAAATGGGGCTTCTGTCTCCTTTCCCATATTTTTTTTTTTGCACTGGTTTTGTTCTTTGCCTGCCTATATTAAACATGCTATTTGTCTCTGAAACTCTCTGTTGCCTGTGTGGCTTCCTGTTGCTCAGCAGTACTTAAGATTTGGCTTAGGAATGACATAACATGTTGCCACGTAGGACCAAACACTTGGATAACATTTTGGAAAGCCTGTCTGTATGCATCTGGGTTATCAGTATGCTTTTCTAGGTCCCAATCTATCTGTTTAAAGCCTTATAATAAAAAGAGAACCAGGAATTTAGATACACCATGTTTATTAGGCATTTTCTTTAGGGTTAACGGTTTAATGGAGGGTTGCTTGGGAGAATTGAAGAAGATAAGGATGATAAAGTGACTAGAGGAGTCTCTGGATAGGGGACACAAGAAAAGCTGGAACATCTGGAAGATTCTTCTGACGGTTTCCTGGGAGTTTGTTTCTCTGACTTTTGAGAATTGTTCACTATAGACATGTCTGATATGCTAAGAAGGCATGGTCAATATTACAGTGCTTACAAATATCTAGGTTGTTTGCAGGACAAAGAAAGTACCTCAGGCAATTTGCCTTCCCACTTACAGAAAATATCTAGATGTTGGATAACATTGAGAGAGAAACGTTAGGAAGATAGGATGGATTCTTGCTAAAACTACTTTGAACAAAGAAACAGGCTAAAATACCAGTCTGCAGGCAGATTTTTAAAAAACCTGCAGAAACCTTCAGTCTACTCATGTAAAGGAACAAAGCCTAAGAAACAAATATTTTTGCATTTTTTTGTTACCTAAATTATGCCAACAGATAATCTGACAAAAGAAGAATGTTCTACATAAAAGTACTTTTCTTCTTAGATAACGCACATACTTCAAGAAAAACAGTCTCTATTCCTTTTACACAAGGGGCTTCAATGTGCTTCAAAGAGCACTTTTCTTCTTCTTTTTCTTTTTTCTAGATATGCTTTCCACTGTGAGCTGAGCCACTATAAATTTTTACTTCAGCTAAATTTCAGTCCTGGGTCAAGGTTCTGACTCGAGCCAACTAGTACTTTTTCAAGACTAGTAAGCACACTCTTTTCTTAATTCATAAAATCAGCAGAACCTGCCTTACAGTGAGAAATACATCTCTCTCCTATCTGTGCTGCCAACAGTCATTTTTTTCCCTCTTAAGTTTTCAATCTGACTTCACTACAGTGAAGAAAAAAAAAGTCTAATGATACCTCAAAATAGCAGACAGATATATATAGTGGTACATCCACGTGACTGCAAAAGTGTTCATTAGAACACACTGAAGACCACTGGGTAAACTAAATAGAGACTATTTTCTGGAAGAGAAGTGTTTTTATGCAGAATATTCTTCTTTTATCACATTATCTGTAGGCATATTTTAGGCCAAAAAAATACAAAAGAGTTTATTTATAAAGCTTTGTTCTTTATATGAGTGGACTGCAGGTTTGTGCAGGTTTTTTTTTTTTTTTTAATTTGCATGCAGCCTGATATTTCAGTCTGTCTCTTTGCTTAAAGTAGTTTTAACAAGAGTCCAGCCTATCTACTTAAGTTTTCTCTCTCAATACCATCCAACATCTAGACACTTTCTGCAATTGAGAAGGCAATTTGTCTGTGGTACCATATATGCCAGATTTCTTTGTTCTGCAAAAAACCCAGATATTTCTAAACACTGTAATGTTGATCATGCCTTCTTAGCACATCAGACTTGTCTATAGTGAACAATTCTCAGCAATCAGAGAAACAAACCCCCAGGAAACCCTCAAAAGAAACTTCCAGATGTTCCTGCTTTTCTTCTGTCCCCTATCCAGAGACTTCTCTAGTCAGTTTATCATCCTCAGTTTCTTCAATTCTCCCAACTAACCCTCCATTAAACTGCTACCCATAAAGAAAATGATCAAGAAACAGGTTGCCTCTAAATTCCTGATTCTCTTTATATTACAAGACTTTAAACCGATAGATTGGGACCTAGAATAGTATTGTGATAACCCAGATAGAGAGAGGCTTTCCAAAATATATACACACATATATATACAGAGCATACACATATACTTATAAATACACACACGCTTATATACATGTGTGTTTATGTGTGTATATATACACATGTGTAATATATATACACAGACATATGTGTGTATATATATATATATGTATATACATACATATAGACATACAATCTATATAATTATATACCAGAGTGTATAGTTATACATACATAAACTCTGGGTATTACATATATATGTATTACATACATATATATGCACAGATACATATGTGCCTGTAAGTGTATCTGTATATATACACACAAACATATATACATATATAAACCCATTTGCATATACATGTATGTGTATGTATACACACATATACATGTGTGTACATGTGTATATACACTTATGTGTATATACACATAGATAAATATGAATATATATGTATATGTGTATATATATACACATACACACACTTATGTGTGTGTATATATATACATACACACACTTATGTGTGTGAGTATATATATACACATACACACACTTATGTGTGTGTGTATATACACCTATGCACACATATGAATTTTTGTATATATATCTATTTTATACACACATATATAATACCCAGAGTTTATGTACGTATACCTGTACACCCTGGTATGTGTTTATAAATGTATGTATATATACACATATCATACATGTGTATGTGTATATATATGTGTGTGTACATACACACAGACAATATTAAAGATTAAGTAGCGTTAACACAAGTGTAAAGTTTCAGCAAAATTTTAGTATGTAAAAACAGACCACTTTGCCAGCAAATTGATACATGATTTGAGAGCTATTAATGTGCAGATTAAATCAATGGGTGCATTAGAGCAGGGTCTGCCATTCCTCACAGCCATCCCAAGTGATTCACCATTCATAGTACTAGATTTTAAAGATTATTTCCTTATTATACCCTTACATGGGAAGGATAAGCAAAGTTTTGCACCAAAGCATCCTCACCAGTCCTATGCTATTTCAGCATTTTGTAGGACTGTCCTTAAAGGAGCCTCAGAAAATATTTCCTGCGGCCCACATCATTCATTATATGGATGAAATTCTTTTGGCTGCTCCAATGGAAGAGTTATTACACCAAATGTTGAGAGAAGCAAAACAGGAGGAAATCTCAAAACAGTTCAAGAAAAGGTAGAAACAACCACTTCATACCAATACTTAGGCACTACTGTTACTGAAAAAAATGTTCAACCTCAGAAAGTCGCCCTCCGTAGGGACAGATTACAAGCTTTCCATGATTTCCAACAACTATTAGGAGATATAAATTGGCTGTGCCCAACCCTAGGTATTGTTACTCATCAACTCAAACACTCAGACCCTCCAAGGAAATTCTTCATTAGGAGCAATGGGCTTAGGAGACAAACCAGTTGTTCCAGCAACTTACTAAGGAGGCAGAAGCTGAGTTACAGCCTGTAGTGCAGATTCTTCAGCAAACACAGGCCTCCCAGCTACAGCCATGAAACATTTTGGTTCTCTTTATTCCTTCTAGCCCCCAGTGTCCAACAGGACTTTTAGGCCAGATCATAGAAAAATATGAGAAATTCAATCAGAGAGTAAAATCTCTGCAAGTTTATCTTTCTTTAACTACTCAATTTATAACAAGGGGTAGGGATAGATCAAAATCACTTAAGAGATATGATCCAGACAGAATTACTTTTCTCCTTTTAGAGCCAGTCTAAAAGTGTGAGGAAAAATATTGGATTCCCAACAACAGGTTGCAGCATGGGAAATGTTGACTGTGTGGCAAATTGCTCTTTCAGATTATGTAGGAATAATACATAAGGATTATCCATCAGACAAAATTTTGCCATTTTAAAAGTTCAACCTTTCATCTTCCCTGTGATTACTCCTCGCAAGCCCATTTCAGACAGCCAGACCTATTTTACTGATGGCTCTTCCAAAGGTCGCAAAGCTACTTATGGTATAAGCATACTCATACAATAAAAAAACCCAGAGTTTCAGCTCAATGCTCAGAACTAATGGCAGTTATTCAGGTTTTAGAGCTCACTGCTTTATCTCTTATTAACATTCTCTGTGATTCAGCCTATGTTGTAAATGTAGCCAGTCACATTCGGACTGCCACTATTAAAAGCACCCTAGAACTGAAGCTGTTTAACTTGTTTCTAAGACTTCAACAGGCTGTTTGCTCTTGTGCTGCTTTTTATATTTCTCATATTTGCTCTCTCACACAACTCCCTACACCACTATTTCTAGGTAACAATAGAGCCAATAAGTTGATTTGTTCTGCATTTCAACAAGCTCAAACTTCTCCTGTATTACCGCATCAAAACTCTGTCTTGACTCGTATGCTTCATTTGCCTAACAGCCAGGCTGCAGCCTATACAAGCCTGTCCTACTTGCCAGCACGTCACTGGAGTCACACCCATAGAAGGCTGTAACCTATGAGATTTAGCTTCAAATGAAATCTGCCAGACGGATGTTACTCACAAAGCTGCCATTGGCAAGCTCTCCTTTGATCATGTGACTATAGACACTTACTCTCATATGCGGCATGCTACATGCAAACCAGGTCAGACAGCTTGTTATGTACAATGACATTGTCTGTCATCATTTGCTCATATAGTGAGTTCCTAAAGAATTACAAACTGACAATGGACACGCTTATGTTATTTATGTTTTTTAAAATTTTTTACAGATGTGGTCAATCATTCATAAAACAGGAATTCCTTACAACGCCCAAGGACAAGGAATTATAGAATGGACAAATTGAACATTACAATGCGTGTTGAAAAAAACAGAAAGGGGAAACAGGAGACCAGTTACCACCTCAAACAAAATACATTTACTTTTACTTTAATTTTATTTTTAACTTATTTAGTTAAATTTTTTGACTCCTGGCACAGATAGTAAGACTACAGCAGAACGACACTGGTAAATGTTATAGGGAAAAAGGAAAGTATACACAAATATATTATGAAAATCCCCCTAAGAACGATGAAAACGCTCAGTAACTTCACTGATGTAGGGATGAGGGTATGTTTGTGTTTTCACAAGAGATGGATAAACTGTGTGGGTGCCCTCAATGTGTTTGCGACCATGTAAATGGAGACTGGAAAGAACCATGGATCCCAACTATGGATCTGGCTTCTCCATTACAAGCCATGAGTCACTTGAAACTGCTAGAGCATCAGGGTCAGGGAAACACCCCTGACTTCAAGTTTATGGCCATGTTACCTGTAACATCCTGTGCAGTAGGTTTTCCTTGTGCAGAGACAAAAACATACAGGGCATATGTTTCCAATACCCCAGTATTATGGAGTGTCATTTGGAGTGAAATTCCCCCTGACATCTATCATGATCATGGACGATGGGAACCAGGACCCCTAACACCCCCTGACAAAGAGTAATTATACCCTCAGAGCAATGATTATCAATTATGCTGCACCATTGGAGGGACTTCCTGTATGCATCACCCAGGTACATCACTCAACTGCAGTGGCCTACAAATTAATTCCAAGTATGGTTGAGTTACCATGGAAAAATCATGTACCTATTAGGCCTTAGCTCTGTTATCATTACTGGTGTAGCTACTAATCACTCCCAGCCGCATCCCCCAAATTGTATTAATTATACAGAATGGGCTCTCTTGGAGAATTCTTACCACCCTCCTTGGACACAGTGTCTTGCCCCCCTAGCTAGACAACAGTTCATGCTATTGGTAGACATTATTTTCTGGGTCCCTGTCGTCATTTAGATGGGAGAGAGGAGAATCCAACCTAGTGGCATAATCTTCACTGACACTGGTCAGCATCTCTTCACTACACTGCGCTCGAATTCAATTCCAATCTGCAACAAGGTTCGCTTAGCATGGAACAGGCTTTAGCACACTTTTGCCTCAATGGTATTATCAAGGAAAGAGATGTCCAATTCAGGAGTCGATAGGGAATGCAGCACTCCACTAAATGAATGGCAGCATTTGTGTTGGAACACTATCTAATTATAGTAATTGTGCTGAACACAGTTTTAATGTTACCTCTGTAGAAAATATTACCACTTAATTTACAATTTGTGTTTTTAAACTTATGTTTTTCTAGCAGCAAAAAGGACCAAATCCAGGTAAATGATGAACAATTGACTTGCGATTCCTGTCAACTGTATTATTCCCTTAATCATAGCACAGCACAAACATACAACCTATCCACACTAGTCATTGTAGGTCACAATTCCAGATTATGGATTCTTGTAAATCTGTCTGAGCCTTGTGTGGCCACCTCTGGTTTCCATTTTTTAAAACTTTTTCTTACTCAGCTTACTCATTGTGTTTGTAGAGCCTTAGGCATGAAAATTTTTGTGAAAATCTCCTTAGGAATGCTAATAACTTCTGTTGTGGTGTCCTTAGTAGCAATGCACAGCTCCATTCAACCAGCTCAATATGTGGAAAATTGGATGTGTACAGCCAAACAGGCATGGATGCTTAAACATAAACAACACTGAGATATACACGGAAGAAGCAATGTTAAAGACCGCAGTTCTGTGGCTAGGAAAACAAGAACAAACTTGTAGTTGCAGAAGCAATTGCATTGTCATTTTAAGCATACTTATATTTGTGTATCCAATTTGGAATAAAACAAAAAATATCCATGGAAACTTGTAAAGGCCCATTTACAGGGGGCTTTCACATCCAATGTTACTTTTGATATTAATGATTTACAAAGTAAAATTCTTAACTTGAATAAGCATAATCAAGTATTTGGGCCATGCCTGAAAACACAGGCAGAATTCCAGCAAGGTTTAGAGAGCCTTAATCTTTGGACCTCCTCCAAACCTCACCTCAATGTCTTTTTTGTGATTATCAGGTAATGTTATTATGTCTCTGTTTTATGCTCATTGTCTGCAAAAGCAGCTGGACCACCAAACAGCAATTGAGAGCTGCACAGCCTGCAATCACCTTTACTCAATTATTGAAAAAACAAAATGGAGATGTTGGAGGCCAAAAGAATGAGGGTTGTGACCAACTCAGTAATGACTGGAGGGTCTATGAGCAGAGAGCAAACTGTTCTCATGAAAGCAGCATGTTGATAACCTGACACACGATGTCTGGTTCCAGAAGGAGTACTGAGGGCAGTCATGCCCAAGGCACAGTATTTCTTGTGGTTATATACAGGAACATCTGAAGTCTGTAGTATAAAGAAAGCAGTTATGTGAGCCTGTGATAAATCAAGCAGCTGACCAACAATTACATTTCCTCCCTGTTCATTCTGCCTAATAAATCTGAAGGCCTGTAGAAGCTCAGTGACTTTACTGACTAGAAGCAATGAGCACCCTGACTCCTCTTTTAAAACAAATATTTTTTGTCTTTGTCTTCATTTCTGCATTCATTCCCCTCATTTCATCCCACAGTAACTGACTGCCACAATGTCTGTATAAAAAATACAAAAAAAAAAAAAATAAGTTGGCTTGTTGGCAGGCACATGTAATCCAAGCTACTCAGGAAACTGAGGCAGGAGAATCCCTTCAACCTAGTAGACAAAGGTTGCAGTGGGCTGAAATCACACCTTTGCACCCCAGACTGGGTGACGGGGTGTGACTCCATCTCAAAAAAAAAGCAGAAAACAAAAAAGAAGAAACAAGACAAAACAAACAAAAAATATGTTCTGGTTAAGAGAACAAAAAAAAAAAAAAACAAGGTGCAGGCTGAGAAAAATTTAGGAAACACATCTGAAAATTGAGTTTTATACAAAATGTACAAAGAAATAAGATGACCAATTTAATGATAGAGACCTGAGTAGACACCGCACCAAAAAAGATATGAATATGGAAAATCTGGCACACAAAATTCTGCTTGCTGAGCCCCTGTTACTTCCTCTGAAGGCTGAGGCTCCAGACACTTTGTGAGGAGCAAGAGTGGCTGCCAGAGTGGCTGTGGCTCCAAAGATCATCCCCACCTACCCCAGCTCTACCCTTCCTCTAGCTTCCAAAGATTCCTCAGCCATTGTCCATGCTCACCAGGAAAGAGCCAGAAGCTGGATATTTTATTTCTCAACTTTTATTAAAATTCTGGATGCCAACAGGTATCCTTTGGTTAGAAATTTTATTTTTATCCTAATAACCTTGAGGCACTGGCAAGTATTAAGAAAGATGGTTTTCAACCTACAGTTGTCTCCATAAAGAAATAAAAGAATTGACATGGCCAGGCATGGTGGCTCACCCCTGTAATCCCAGCACTTTGGGAGGTAGAGCCAGGTGGATGTCCTTAGGTCAGGTGTTTGAGATCATCCTGGTCAACATGGTGAAAAAAGCTCTCTGCCAAAAATACAAATGTTAGCCATCAGTGGCAGCTGGGTCTGTAATCCCAGATCCTCAGGAAGCTGAGAGGAGAATTGCATGAACCCAGAAAGCTGAGGTTACCAGAGCCGAGATCACATCATTGCACTCCAGCTATGGGAACAGAGGAAGACTCCATCCCCCCCCAAAAAAAAGGGAAAAAAAGGATTCAGTTACCCTTTTAGGCAGTTATTTTAGAATGCTTTGTACAATGCATTACTATTTTGGTATTCTCAAGACAGAAAACTCAGTAACAGTAGTAAGCAAATCCAAATAGCAAGTCATTACCAATTCATGGGATTAATTTCATCTGGCACACTTTCTGGCTTTTATCATTTAAAATGTGTTATGCTGAAGTAATCAAACATTTTACCTGTGATCTCTAAATGAAAAAAGAAACAACAGTTAGTGAACTAAATGAATCTCAGTCTTCAAATTTGATTCTGATGCAGTGGAAGGTTTTACAGTTGTTTTAGTGGGCAGGTAGTAAGTTGATAAGGAGTGTGCAATGATGGAAAGAAGTGCAAATGGGCCAGATGAGAGGGGACTCATTCTGCTTGATGAGATCATGCTGGGCGTGTCGAAGAGTCATGAGTGTGTACACTGGTGTGAATAAATAAATATGCTTCTACTCATGATAGGGAGGAGCATCTTCTTTCATCACACATGCAACTATTTTAGGACGATTCAGAGGTAGCTTTTATTGTAAGTGGAAAAACATACATAAACAAATGTACCATTTCAAACATTTTTGAGTGTATAATTTGGAAGCATTAACTATGTTCAAATTGTGCAACCATCACCACCATTTCACAATCTCACCAGCAATGTACAAGGGTTCCAATTTCTCCACATACTCTCAAACTTTTCCTTAAAAAAAAATGAAAAATTCCAATGGGGAGAAAGTGGTAATCTCATTGTGGTTTAGGTATTCAAGGATTAAGTGGCTAGTGATTTTGAACATCCTTTCATGCACTTATTGGTTGTGGATTTGTAAATGATTTCATGGCTTTATCACCGAATGAACACAAAACATAAGAAAATATAGCTCAATTGAACTTCATCAAAACTAAGCACTTTTGTATATTAAAGGACACTGTCAGTATAGGGGAAAGAAAACCAACAACATGGGACAAAATATTTGCAAGACATATATATGATATATATTCAAATCAACCACTTGGATCTCTTCCAAGTGCACTCTCCATTTTTTCTGACTCTAAAAGTTTTTAAATAAACATCCATATCTGCTGTGAACCTTTTCTCAGTCGCCTTTACTACTTTATTCCCCTCTGCCAAATTCTTTCATCTGAGGAGGGAAGAATTTAAATTACCACAGACCATGATAGATATGATGCCAGTAACTCAGATAACCTCTACTGGTAACAGGTCGGGGAGCTGCTGGACACGGGGGCAGGAGTATGTGTGTAGTGTGTGGTTGGCCTAGCCCCAGGCAGTTCTGGACTGTGGAGGGACCAGGACCCCATGCAATAAACCCTCTGTGGAAAGAAAGCTGAGAATGCTGAGGAAGACATTTTGTCCTTTTAATGAAGTAAAATTCCTTCACTTAATATGAAATTAATTGTTTCCTAATGAATTCCTTAGTGATCTTTAGTACATGCATATTTGTGTGCAACTACCACATCTTAGCTCCAAATTATTTTCATCATTCCAAAAGGAAATACCCCACTTATTAAGGAGCTCCTACAGAATCTGTACTCTTTCTGACACCAGCAACCAGTAATCTGCATTTTGCCTCTATGGATTTACTTATTCTAAATATTTATATAAATAAAATCATACACTAGGTGACCTTGGTGTTCAGCTTCTTGAGCCAAAATCCTTTTGAAGTTTCTTCACATTGTGGCATTAGAGCTGTGAACCTTTTCACAGCTGAATATTAAGCCATTCTATGGACATACTACATTTTGCTTCTAACTTTTTGTTGGTGGACATTTATTTGATGTGTTTCCAGATTTTAGTTATTGTGAATGCTACTATGAACACATGTATACATGTTTTTGTTTGAATACCTCTTTTACATTTTTTGTGTATACAGCTTGGAGTGGATGTTGTGGTTTCTACGGTAATTTTATATTTAGCTTTTGCACAACCACCAAATTACTTTCCACAGCAGCTGCAGCAATTTTCTTTCACATTTTCCCACTTCCACTTCAACGATTGTTAGCTGTTTTTTTTTGCAATTATAATGGGTGTGAAGAGGTATCTTACTGTAGTTTTGACTTGCATTTCCCCTAGGTTAAAATGGGCAGGAGACATAAGAATTGGAGGAGCAAGAGGAAGTCTGAGGACAGCCATGTGGAGAGGATAGGCAAGCTCCAAGGGAGACAGTGCCTGTGGCAAATTCTGCCCGGTCTCAGTTTCAGCAGTGAATGGAAAGTGAGCGCATGATTGTAGTGTGGATTTTCTCACAATCTAGCTATTTCAGATAGGAGAGTTTGTGATTTGGGGTACTGCACCCCCTCTTCTCACAGGTCCCCTATAATTCAGTCTTCACTAGGCACCTGCCTGGGGCAAACCTGGTCTCAGCTCCAAGACAAAAGAGACCCTCATGCCCTGGGAACCTGATCCTGGTGGTCACTAATGGACACAGGCCTGGAGGGAGGAGCACAGCCCATACGTGCTACAACAGAGACTGTAAAGTCCAGAAGTGGACACTACATTTAGACCAGTCACCCCAGCCCACATGAACCAAGCTCACCACTCACGGGCCTCAGCCTCCCTCTGTGAGAAAGGAACTGCCACAACCATCAATCTCAACAGCCTTTTCAGGATTTCATAGGCCAAACAACTTGGAATTCTGCTGATTTTAAATGCTGCTGTCATTCCAGATCTCACACAACCCTAGCGCCAGTGACTGGATTCAGAGTTGGCAAGTTGCTATCTCCTGCTGGTGTGGGAGAATGTGTCAACTCAGTCTCCACTTCTGGCTGGTACACAGAGTGCTTCACCACCAGCATTTAATTATTTCTACCTTTACCTCTACTGTTTGCCAATATCTGTCTGTGGTGTAAGCTGTCACCAACTTCCCTTCCTTTGGGCCTTCCACAGACTACCTCAAACACCTGCCACTCTCAAACACAAGCTAATGTGGATTTGGTTAGCTCTGGGTTGACATTTTGAAAAACTGCGGCCTCAGAAGGCAACTTCCTTTGGCTCCAAATCTATCAGGCTGTACAATGAGCATTAAGACGGCCCTGAGCTTAGGCCCAGAAAAGTTCTGGGTGCAAGGCTCAGTCCTCCCTTCTGCAAAAAGGAGTGATGACATAATACACCAGCCAGCTGCCCAGTGCCTTCTGGAACCCTAAAATTAATCATAACTTTAACCTTAACCCAACTTCTACCCCAATCCTAACCTAGAATCCCTAACACTAACAGCAACTCTAAGCCACAAACTTGACCCCAACATCAACCCTATGCCTAGCCACTCACCAAAACTTAAACCCCAAAACAAATCCCAATTCTAAATCCTAAATCTAATAGCTAAACCTGAATTTGACCCTGACCCTGAAAATAACCCTAACCCAAGGGTAAAGCAAACATTACAGAAACCTGAACTTAAGCTCTAAGCCTAAAATCTTAACCCTAAAACCCTAAGACAAAAACACTAACCCTAAACAAGAAACCCTATCTCTGACCCTCAAAAGCTAATGTTAACCCTAACACTAACCACAACCCCTAAATCTAACCCAAAATTTGAGCTCCTAAATCTGCTTTTTGAACATGAACATAACATTCACATTAAGTCCAATACTAACCCCTAACCTGAATGCTAAAACTCTTATTACAACCCTAACACTACACCTACACCACACCTAAACCTAGCTGTTACATAAAACCCAAATCCTAATCCTAACATTAATCTTTAGGCCAACCCTAACGGTATGCCTAATCCTAACCCCTGACCCTCAGCCTGACTACTAACATTAACTCTTACCCTAATGTGTTACTGCAATCTGTATCCTAATGCTCACCCTAACACTAATTATAACCAATAATTCTAATCTCAACTGTAATCATAATAATAAACATAACTTTAACCCCTTAATCTAAATTTAAATACTAACCATAACTATAAGCCTAAAGCTTAATCTACTCTCACCCCAAACCTAAAAATAATATTAAACAATAATTCCAATCTTAATCCTAACTCTAACACTGTGCCCTATCTATAACACCAACTAACTGACTCAAAACCACTAAACTCCAGCCTAATGCTAACCCCTAACACTAATTCTATATCTTAAAGCTAACTCTAACCCTGAATTTTAACCTATACGCTGTGACTCTAAACTTAAAACTTACTCTATCTGATAACTTAATTTAATCCTTACCCTAAATACTAACCCTAACACTTAACCCTAAATCTAACCTTGAAAACCTAACCCAAAGCCAATCCCTTATTTTTAAATGTAATCCTAATGCTAACAATAAAAGAGGGAAAAACTACACCTAACCATAAACTCAATGCATAACCCTAACAATAACACTAATCCTAACTGTAAAAGCATGAAACCTGAACTTTAACATCAAAACCAACCTAACTCTAAACCCATCAGCAAAAATAAGCCTAAACCATAACTCTAAACCTAAAGCCTAAAAACATAACTATAGTCTTAATCCTTAACCATAAACTTTAACTATAACCTGTAACCCTATCCGTAAACCAAAACCCTAACCCTCAATGTTAAACTAAACCTTAGTCCCTAACTGTAACACTAATACAAACGCTAATCCCCAACACTAGTCCTAAACCCTAACACTAACTGAAAACTCAATTCCTAATCCCTACCCAAAATCATAACCCGAACTTTGACACTAACACCAACCCCAAATGTATGCCCTAACGGTAAGCCTAACACTAAGCCTAACCCTTACCACAGTACCTGACCCTTGTAAACTTAACTTAACCCTACCCCTACATGAACACCAAGCCCAAACATAAACATAAACCTTACCTTACACTAAACAGGGAATCCTAAGCCCAAATCCTAACATTGATTATAACACTAACCATAAACAATGCCCTAAACTTTAGCCAAACCCTAAACGCTAACTCTAACACTAACACCTAATCCCAAGTCCTACTCTAACCCTAACACTAACCCTAAGCCTAGTCTTTAGCCAAACACTTTCACCATCATCCTAACCCTAACTCAGCCACAACCAGGCACCCAATCTTAAACCATAAACTAACAATAAACCCTATTCCTAAATTGTAACACTAAACCAAACATTTTAATCATAACCCGAACACTAATCATAACACTTACCCTACTTTTAACCCTCATCCTGAATCCCAACCCTAACCCTAACCCAAACCCTAATCTGAACCCGTATATTACCAAATAAACCTAACCCTAATTCTAACTATAAATCCTGAAATCCCAAAACACTGAAGGTAGTTTAACTGCATCCCATAACTCTAAAACTTACAATAACACTAACCGTAATACCCTTATCCTAACAGTAAAAGTAATATAATTCTAACATAATCTTAGCCTTAGCACTAAACCTAAAAATAACTCTTATCCTAAACACTGAACCTAATCATAACCTTAACCCTAAATTAGAAACCCTAACCCTTAACACTAACCCTAGCCCTAAAGCAAAATCTGTAACCCTAATTAAACCTAAACCCTAAACGTAAACCTAATCTTAGCCCCTAACTCTAGAAAAACCTTAATACTAACACTAACCATAAATGCTAACCCCTAACCTTAACACTAAACAGAACCCTAACACTAAACCCTAACCCTAATCCTAAACTCTAAACTGAACCCTAAGTGTTACCCTAATCGTGACCACTAACCTCAACCTCAACACAAACTCAGCCTTAACAGTCATGCTAAATTTAAATCCAAAGCCCTAACTATATGCCCAGCCCTATCACTAACATCTAACCATAAATGTTGAACACTATCCTTTACAATAATCCTAAACCCTAACCCAGAACCCTGAACTCTAACCCTACATGTAACCCTAAGCCCTGTCTTAATGCTAAATGCCAACCCAAAAACTGAAATGCTCTAACCCTTACCCTCAAGCTAACCCTTAACACTACTAACCCTAACCCCGGCCATGACCCTAATTCCTAACCTCTAACTGTAAGCCTAAGTTTTTACCCTAAACCTAAGCATAACCCAACCACAAACCTAACCTCTAACCCTGATTCTGACCCCTAGCCCTAAACTCAACCCTAACCCATAAACCTAATCTTAACTCTAACTCAAACCCTAATCCTACCACAACACTAAATCTTATCTCAAGTCCAGCCCTAACCCTCAATCTAATCCTGAACTTGTTCTGCAATTGTAAGCCATATCCTAATCCTCTATTTCTATTCTATGCTTAAAAAACTTTAAATGCATCCTGTATGACTCTAACCTCTAGCAGCCTATATCCATGAGTACAAGAAATCATATCTCTCTCTAAGCCCGAAAGAGTATTGAATTAAACATATGATATCATTTGGACAAAAAACTAAATGTTACTGAATCTGCTAATTATAGACATTATAATCTTTAACCAAATAAGCGAAGACATTATAAACCACAATGTTTAAGATCTTTTCTCAGAAAATCAAGGTGATTTTCTTTTTTTACCATTCTAATGCTATCCCTTTTCAATATATTATGTAAATCAAATGTTGAAATACACCATGTTTGTCTCAACTTTTATAGAATATACTTAAGGACAGTCAACACATTTAACAATTAAAAATCCAATAAACTGTATTTCAATTTTTTTCCCATGATAAAACATCTTTATGCAAAACCCATAATAATCATCATCTAAATTGAGGAGAACCAAAGCTTTAAGATGAGGAACACAGCATTGATGCTCAACTGTATTAAACCCTGTACTAGAAGTTCCAGAAGAACAATTACAAATATATATATGTATACATACATACACACACACACACAAAGCCATTCATATGTGGAAGAGAAAAGAAAAACTACTGACAAATCTCATACACAGAAATCCATACGGAACCATCTAGAAATTATTAAATCTAGTAAACACATTAAGAAAAATAACAGAACAAAATATCAACACAAAAAAAAACTGTTTTCTTTTCTTTTTGATAGCGTTTACCTCTTGTTGCCCAGGCTGGAATGCAATGGCAAGAACTCGGGTCACTGCAACCTCGATCTTCTGGGTTTGAGCGATTCTCCTGCCTCAGCCTCCTGGGTTTGAGTGATTCTCCTGCCTCAGCCTCCTGAGTAGCTGGGATTCAGACATGTCCCACCATGCCTGGCTAATTTTGTATTTCTAGTGGAGACTGGATTTCTCCATGTTAGTCGGGCCAGTCTTGAACTCCTGACCTCAGATGATGTGCCCGCTTTGGCTTCCTAAATTGCTGAGATTACAAGCATGAGCCACTGCACCTGGCCACAAAATCTATTTCTATTCACTAGAAATAAACCCTATAAAGTAAAATTAAGATGATAGCTTTATTTCTCAAAAAAACAAGAAGCTGGAATATTTCCCACTTACTTGAAAGACATGGATAGCAGGCAGCTGGAGTCTGGGACAGCCTTGGAGTTGAGGCTGTGCTACTATATCAGGACCTGGCTGGAATCACTGCGGGGCTAACCAGAAACTGTTCAAGTTTCTGAGAAATCAAAGTCAAATTACTTTAAAACATAATGGATGAAGAACAGAAAACCTCTAGCGGTTTTGAAAACCCTAATGCCGTGATGTCAAATAAATGTCTTTAGAGTCATAAATTTTGCATAAATGATCATGCGCAAACATCAGCAATAATGAAACAGTGGTTGAGTGGCCCAGGCCATTTTGCCAAGAAGAAAACCATTGAGGTCAATTGGAGAGACATCCCTTCATAAGTACTGTCAAGAGCATGCACATATTTTACCTACACATTTTACTACACCTACAGCTCCACAGGGATTTTTAAATTCTGATTTCACCTAAAACTGTACTAGAACTTCTGATGGCTGTAAACTTTCTAGGTTGTATGTAAATGTAATTGATTATATAAAAATACAATATCTTGATATACTAAAATAAATTATAATCACCTGTTAACTCTTTTCAGTGTTTAAGACCTGTAGTTGAGTTTGTATGTTTTCACAGACAGCACATTCCCTGTATCCAATGTAACTAAGAAGTTAATTGTTAAGAAGGTTGTCTTCAGTTTTTTCATAACACAGTTGAAATTTGTTTGCAGTGTCAACAAATTAAGGACATTTTCACAACTGAGAAATAAACAAATATGGCAATTCATAGGTTTTTTTTTTATACTATGGATATGACTTTTAAAATGAACAATGATGATCTAGAAAATGCTGGAAACTAGAAATAATAAACATGTTCCTCAAACAATTGGGCTTAGTGTTTTTATGTATTTAGTTGTTTGTCAATAAAATTCTTGATTTTGTAGATGCCCATTGCTCTGTTGGAGTTATTCAAATAATTGCATTACAGGTATGTTCATAACTCAGCCAAAACATTGATTTATTTTTACTGACCCTAACACAAAGAATGTTTTATTGATTCCTGTAATCTCAGCACTTTGAGAAGTCAAAACAGGCACATCACTTGCACCCAAAGGTTTCAGAAGAGCCCAGGCAATGTGACAAACCATTGTCTCCAAAAAAAAAAAGAAAGAAAGGAAAAGAAAAAGAATTAGCCAGGCAGACGGATTCAAAGGAGCCCAGGAGTGAGAGGCTGCAGGCTGCAATGAGCCATGATGGCACCATTGCAGTCCACCCTAGACAAAAAGTGAGACACTGTCTGAAAGACTGAGAAAGAAAGAAAGAAAGAGAAGAAAGAAAGAGAGAGAGAGAGATATGAGTTGAAATTTCTTAAGTCCTTTGATAAACTTCAGTATTGTTGAAATGTGTCTTGTCTTCTCATTTCTTTATTCCTACAATTCAAGGAGTTTATTGAAAGACAATTTTGGAAGGTTAACAGCTACAAATTTTTAAGAAGTAATTGCAGTTTACCCAGATGGTTGATGAGTCAACTATACAACATAGAGTTCTTGTGCATTATGTCCTCTGGCCAATTCAAAGTACTATATTTTCATTGATTATAAAGCAAATTATCCTTTTCAACTTCCAAAACAGAAATTAAGAAAAAAAAAAGAAACAGACTGAATGTTGTGGCTTACACCTGTAATTCCAGTACTTTGGGACGCCAAGGTGGGAGGATTGCTCAAGCCCAAGTGTTTGGAGCTGCAGTGAGCTATGATTGCACATGCACATTCCCCCCGGGGCCAAAGAATAAGGCCCTGTCTCAAAGAGTACCGACAAAAAGCCAATGATCATAATGTTTTCAAGACTAAATTTTATCAAGGTGCAAGAATTAGACATGAAAAATGACAAAATACTGCTGAAATAAATTCCAGAAACCCTACATAAATGTAAAGACACTCAATGTTTTTGGATTAGAAGATGATTTTTTATGTGACAATACTGTACAAAGCAATCTACAAATTCATTGTGATTTCTCTGAAAATACCAAAGTCTTTTTGGTAGAAATGGGCAAGCCAATTCTAACATTCATACACATTTCGGGGGATCCTGAATAGCCAAAATATTCTTGAAAACAAAAACCAATTTGGAGGCTCATATTTCTCAATTTCAAATATTACTGCTAAGGAGCAGTAATCAAAACGGCGTAATACTGGCATAAGGACACACACAGACTCTGTAAATTGAACTGAATGTTAGAACCAACCATACCTCTATAGTCAATTGATTCCTGACATGTAGCCAAGATCAGTAAATTCAACAAATGCTGTTATACAACTGAATACCACATTCAGACAAAGAAATTGTACTCTTTCCTCACAGCAGAAAATAAAATTAAGTCAAAATGTTTCAAAGCCTACATATTAGAGGTAAAAACATAAACTTTAAAAGAAAATATAGGGATAAATCTTCATGATGTTGGATTTAGCCGTGGTTTCTTAGATCTGATACTAAAAGCACAGGCATCTTAAGAAAGAATTTTCTCAAAATTAAACATTTTTGTGCATCAAAAGTCACTGTCAAGAAAGTGAAAAGACATGGTGCAGAAAGGAAGGTTTGCATGTTATGTATGTAACAACAGTCTGTTATCGACAATGTATGAAGAATTTGCATACCTCAGTAACAAAAAAAAGACAAACCATCCAGTTGCATAATGGAGAAGTAGTTGAATACACACTTCACCAGAAAGACATGCATATGGAATACAAGCACATAAAA
This sequence comes from Pongo pygmaeus, assembly GCF_028885625.2. Lineage (NCBI taxonomy): Eukaryota > Metazoa > Chordata > Mammalia > Primates > Hominidae > Pongo > Pongo pygmaeus. The sequence continues at coordinate 31,122,874 of NC_072397.2, read as the reverse complement.
ACATGGCCAGTAAAGTATATAAGTTTTACTCCCTCAGGTCTTTCATAAATGAGCTTTTCTCGTAGTCACTTGATTTCCAGCTCGACCTGAGGAGCAGCTAAGGTAACAACACTTCTCGGGAGCAAGTTTGCTTGGATGAGAAAATAAATATCTGGCAGGAAATAATATTCTGCAATGAAAACTTTCTTGCTGTACTAGAGTTTCCAATAGAGCTGATAGTTTGTCCCTCACCATCCATGGGCCCAAAATTTATCATCCAGCAGGAAGTAATAACGGAAGTCATTAAGTTAATGAGGTACATGGATACACAAATGTCCCAAGTCCCATATCAAAGCTGTGACATAATTACATACTCTCACAGCATTTCAATATTCAAATATTAGTAATTCATCTGCTTAAATATCTAAGCTTACTTTATCTAATTTACACTGTACAGTTAAGGAGGTTTACAAATATTTATATGAATTGTCTTGTCATGTTCTAGGACTTTTTTTTCACTTAAATATATTGATAGAGTACATTACATGTAAGTATTTAAACCTAACATAATTTGGAATTAATAACACACAGTTAGGGGAGATAGCAAAGTAATAGTCTGTCCAATAAATTCTTATGTGATTTCAGTAATTAATAGTGTCGTTAGTCTTCAGCACTGATATTTTTTTCTTTACTAATTATCCCAAACATGAACTTTCATTGCATTAACTATTATTACCTTGATTTATAAACTGAGGGTGATCTCAATTTTCTAACAAAGAATGAATTTCTTTTTATCTTTAGAAACAGCACATTATTAGCTTTTCTACAGTTAAATAGCACAAGCTCTGACTTTATTAACTGGACAAAGCCTTGGAAAGTTAGATAATTGTGGGCACTGGGTGAATAGATTGGGAGATTGAACATAAAACTCCTGAGACACCCAAGAGACTGTGTTCCCACAATTAAAATTAGATGATACTGCAGGCAGTTGAGCGGACTGAGTGGGCATGGGAAACAGGTAGGAGAACTTGGAGTCTGCAGCCATGGTGGGTTCTATGGTTCTTGTTCTAAGGTCAGTGGGATACCATGGACAAAATTAAATCAAGAGAGTGACAAGATGAAATTTGTGTTTATTAGTGAATATTTTGCCATTACCATTACCAGTACCAACCCTGTATTTCCTGATGTGGTAGTTATGTGGTAGTACCCTTGGAGAATGGCTCCACTTTTAGTAAAACCCACTGGGATATTTTGCATAAAGCTTCAAATCTGGCACAGCAGAAACCACTGGAGATTCTGGGAGAGAGAATTAATCTATACTAATAGCTATTGGAGGTGTCCTAGACGTATGAAATTATTGAGAAATAAACTACTTTTTAATAAAAACAACCACATCAATACTTTGTCACTAAAGCAGAGACAACAACATCAAACATCATTATAGAGGCCAATCTCCCCCCAAATCCAGCTCAGTGGAAGCTCTGAAATGAAGTGCCCCAGTAAGAGTAGGAATGTTATGTCAGTATTGCAGGTGTTACATCTTTATGATGGGTGTTACATCAGTAATTATGGGTGTTACATCAGTGTTATGGTTGTTTCATTTGTATTACAAATGTTCTGTTAGTATTATGAGTGTTAGTATTACCGGTGTTACATCAGTATTACAGTTGTTACATCAGTATTACAGTTGCTATATTTGTATTGCAGGATGATATATTGGTATTATGAGTGGTATATTGGTATTATGAGTGTTACAGTTGTATTACAGCTGTCAGGACAGCATTAGACGTGTTACATTGGTGTTATGGATGTTTCATTTGTATTGTGGATTGTATAGTGGCATTATGAGAGTGACACTTGTATTATGGGTCTTAGATCAGTATTATGGTTGTTGTATTTGTGTTTCAGATGGTATACTGCTGTTATGAGTGTTTTATTGCTGTTACGAGTGTACAGTGGTAATATGGGTGTTCGATCAGTATTTCAGGTGTTACATTAGTATTACGAATGACACACCTGTATTATGGTTGATATATTTGTTTACTGATGTTACATTTCTATTACAGATGTTATATGATGAATGATACATTTGTGGCACAAGACCACGGTGTGGACCTGGCATTGTGGCCACCACACGTTGTGTGTGGGGAAGAACGTTGGGGTGCGCTAAATACATGGGATATTTTTATGTTTAATTTTCCACAAGAAGCCCTGAGAAGAATGCAGCTCTCCCCCTCAAGCGGCATGTGCTGAAAATACCTGCACTCCCAGGGTCAGAAAAGGCAGACTCATTTTTACATGTTACATTTCTTTAATAATCAATAATAGTGAGCTTTTTAAAATAAGTTTATTGGCCGCCTGTATGTCCTTTTAAAATGTCTGTTGACACTTCTCTAGAGAAGACATTTGTGCAGCCAACATATGAAAAATGCTCACCATCACTGGTCATTAGAGAAGTGCAGACTACCGTGCCATGGTGGTTTGCTGAACCCATCAACCCATCACCTACATTAGGTATTTCTCCTAATGTTTTCTCTACACTAGCCCACCACCCACCAGCACGTGATATTTTTCTCCCTGTGTCCATGTGTTCTCATTGTTCAACTCCCACTTAAAAATGAGAACATGTGGTGTTTGGTTTTCTATTTTTCTGAGAGTCTGCTGAGAATGATGTTTTCCAGCTTCTTTCATGTCCCTGCAAAAGACATGAACTCATTCACTTTTATCTCTGCCTACTATCCCATGGTGTATATGTGCCACCTTTTCTCTATCCAGTCTATTATTGATGCACATTTGGGTTGGTTCCAAGTGTTTGCTACTGTGAATAGTGCTGCAATAAATATATGTGTGCATGTATCTTTATAGTTGAATGATTTATAGTCCTTTGGTTATATGTGCAATAAGAGGATTGCTGGGTCAAATGGTATTTCTCACTCTAGATCCTTGTCTTCCACAAGAGTTAAATTATTAACAATGCCACCAACACTGTAAAAGCATTCCTATTTCTCCATATCCTCTCCAGAATCTGCAGTTTTCTGATATTTTAATGATCGCCATTCTAACCGGTTTGAGAGGGTATCTCACTGTGGTTTGGATTTGTATTTCTCTAATAACGAGTGATGACTTAATGAGCATTTTTTCATATGTTTGTTGGCTGCATCAAAGTCTTCTTTTGAGGAGCATCTGTTCATATCCTTTGCCCACTGTTTGATGAGGTTGTTTGTTTACTTCTTGTAAACTTGTTTAAGTTCCCTATAGATTCTTGATATCAGCCTTGTCTCAGATAGAGAGATTGTAAGATTTTCACCCATTCCATAGGTTGTCTGTTCACACTGATGAGAGTTTATTTTGCTGTGCAGAAGCTCTTTAGTTTAATTAGATCCCATTTGTCAATTTTGGTTTTATTGCCGTTGCTCTTGGTGTTTAAACATGAAGACTTTGCACATGCCTATGTCCTGAATGGTATTGCCTAGGTTTTCTTCTAGGTAATTTAGGGTTTTAATTCTTACGTTTAAGGCTTTATTCCATCTTGAGTTGATTTTTGCGTATGGTGTAAGGAAGTGGTCCAATTTCAGTTTTCTGAATATAGCTAGCCAGTTTTGTCAACACCATTCATTATAGGGAAAACATTTTCCCCATTGCTTGCTTGTTTCAGGTTTGTCAAAGATCAGATGGTAGTAGATGTGTGGTATTATTGCTGAGACCAGTGTGCTGTTCCACTGGTCTATATATCTGTTTTGGTACAAGTACCATGCTTTTTTGGTGACTACAGTCTTGTAATGTAGTTTGAAGTCAGGTAGTGTGATGCCTCCAGCTTTGTTCTTTTTGCTTATGATCGTCTTGCCTATGCAGGCTCTTTTTTGGTTCCATATGAACTTTAAGGTTTTTTTTCAAATTCTGTGAAGAAAGGGATTGGTAGTTTGATGGAGATAGCATTGAATCTATAAATTACTCTTGGCAGCAAGGACATTTTTACAATATTGATTCTTCCAATCCAAGAGCATGGAAGGATTTTTCATTTCTTTATGTCCTCTATTAATTCGTTGAGCATTGGTTGGAAGTTCTCTTTGAATAGGTTCTTCACACCCCCTGTAAGTTTTATTCCTAGGTATTTTATTCACTTAGTAGCAACTGTGAAGGGGAGTTTTCCCATAATTTCGCTTTCTGTTTCTCTGTTATTATGTGTAGGAATTCTTGTGATTTTTGCACACTGATTTTGAATCTTGAGGCTTATCTGAAGTTGCTTGCCAGCTTAAGGTGATTTTGTGCTGAGATGGTGAGTTTTCTAAGTATACAATAATGACCTCTGCAAAGAGAGACAATTTGACTTCCTCTCTTCTGATTTGACTACCTTTTATTTCTTCTTCTTGCCTGATTGCCCTGGCCAGAAGTTTCAATACAATTTTGAATATTTTATTGAGAATTTCAAGCCATTGAACCTTCAATTCCTTGCCTCTGTGGGGAGTATCACTCCCCAAGCCAGACCACTTAGCTCCTTGGCCTCATCACCTCTCTTCAGGAGAGCAAACGGTTCTGTCTCCTTAACATTCCAGGCACCACTAGCGTATGAAAACAAACAAACAAACAAAATCTCCACCTAGTTTAGTGTTTGCTCTAACAGCTGCCCATTTTTGTACTTGAAACCCATGGCCTTCACGATGTAGGCACCAAAGGGAATATCCTGGTCTGTAGGTTGTGAAGACCATGGGAGAAGCACGTATCTGGAACATGGCCCTTGGTGTCTCAGGCTTTCCAGGTGAGGTGATGCCCCACCCTGCTTCATCTCACACTCCATGTTCTGCATCCACTGTCTAACCATTCCCAATGAGATGAACAGTGTGCCTCAGTTGGAAATGCAGGAATCACTCACCTTCTGCATCAATCTATCTGGGAGCTGCAGTGTGGAGCTGTTTTTATTGAGCAATCTTCCCAGCAATTCTTCCTCATATATATATATTTTTTTTAATGCGGAAGGAGCCATTAACTGGAAATGTAAAACTATGCAAATTCTAGAAGAAAGTAAGAAAGAAATTTATGTGATCTTGTATTTGGTCATACGTTTTAACAAATGACAACAAAGCCAATCAGTAACGGTAAAAAAAAATAATATTAATAATAACTAAAGCCTTCTCATATTAAAAGTTTATACTCTGAGTAAAATTTTGTTCAGGAAATAGAAAGATAAGCAACAGACTGAAAGTAAGCATCTGCAAAATACAGATCTGAGCAAAAACTTGCACTGAATATACACAAATCTTGAAACTCAACAATAAAACAGACTATCCGATTAATAATGTATAGAAAGCTGAGCTCACCAATGAAAATACAAAGATGGCAAGCAAACAAGAAGATGCTGAAACTCATATATCTTTAGCGACTGAAAATTAAAACAATGAGTTAGCATGGCCCATCTATATTTGTTGGAACTGCTAAACCACTTTTAAAACATGACAAGTGATTTGCTGGAGGAAAAACAGCAATTCATTCATTGCGTGTTGAATGCATGATGGTACAGAAAAAAAAAAATTGAACTCTTTCAATCTCCCATATTAACCTAAAAGTCTGTTTCTCTCCTCTACCACACACAGAGGTGCTATGTGGTCTACCTTTTGATTACAGACTCAAGATCCAATACAATCTGTGCATCTGTAAGCAGCAGTTGGGATCCAGGCAGAAGGCAGATGGTCCCCACAGTCAAAGTCATCTAAGAACTTTTGAATAAAGAGTGACTTATTCAGGGTACCCACAAAAATGGTGGAGTTCCCTGGGATAGTAACAGGACCACACTCTTAGTACTCCTTGCGAATGGAGAATTAGGGGAGAGATAAATTCTCAGCACTGGAGAGAGGTAGATGGTTCAGAGCACTTGGAAGATGTTATCACAGGCACTATGACTTCACTGGGCCTTGAGATGAGGCAGCCAGTCTAGGGCCACTCTATGTGGAGGCTGGTGTTCCCACTGGCCAAACCCAATCAGCAGGCAGAGGGCAAAAACATGACTTGTTACCACCTAGAGGCAGGTTAGCAGATTTTAATCCAGAAAGCATAATTTTATAAATCTTTCCAATTTAAGCCTCCTTTACAAGTACAAACCATAGTTTTATGATACTGACTTAGCATGAATCACTAATACATGCAAGCCATGCACAGTGTCTCATGTCTGTAATCTCAGCTATTTATGAGGCCAAGGCTAGTGGAACATTTTGGTCAAAAGATTGAGACCAGCCTGGCCAACATGGTGAAACCCCGTCCCTATTAAGCATACAAAAATTAACTGTGTGGTGGGGTAAATTCCTGTAGTCTTACCTACTTGAGAGGAAGAGGCAGGAGAATTGCTTGAATGTAGGAGGTGGACATATGGTTTAGGAGGTGCATTTTTTTTTTATTCTCTCCCAGTGTTTCTTCTTTCATAGTAAATAATCACTTATCTCTTGAACACTTTCATTCAGCATATATTTGTTTTGGTATTGCCAAAGGCTGTGCTTTGACAGACACTAACTCAATTGAAATTTAAAAAGGAAAATTTACATTTGAATGATGACTTTATAGTGCTGCAAAAGTAAAAGCTGGAAGGCTCCTTTTAGCATAGCATCACAATTTAACTAAGGTCACAGAACAGATGTCTGAATCTCTGCAATAACACCCAAACTACAGTAACAAAAATTGTCTTCTGCCCTACAGTTGGGGCAGAGGAAGTTTTATGGACCACCTCCCATGAAGCAAGTCCTTCTAAGTAAGATCATCACCCCATTTTGCATAGGCAATGAAGAACCTAACAATAATCACTCATCATAGCAATATAGATTTGTTTTAAATATGAAAATGTAAGGTAAAAATGGCCAAGCATGGTGGCTCCCACCTGTAATTCCAGCACTTTTGGAGGCCAACATGAGAGGATAGCTTGAGCTCAGAACTTCCAGACTACTTTGGGCAACAAGGAAAAACCTGGTCTCTACTAAAAGTACAGCAGGTCACTATGGCTCAGGCCTGTAATCCCCGCACACTGGGAGACCATCGTGGGCAGATCACTTGAGGTAAAAAATGTGAAAACACCCTAGCCAACATGGTGAAACCCCATCTCTGCTAAAACTATAAATATTAGCCAGGCATGGTAGCAGGTGTCTGTAATCCCAGCTACCAAGGAGGCTGAAGCAGAAAAAATCACTTGAAAACAAAGGCATTGGTTGCAGTGAGCCCAGTTTGCATCATTACACTCAAGCCTGGGCAGCAGAATAGACTCCATCTTAAAAAAGAAAAAAAGAAAAAAAGTAAAAAAAAAAAAAACATAATTTGCTTGGTGTGGTGGGGCATGGATATAATCTGAGCTTCTCAGGAGATGGAGACACAAGAATTGCTTTAACCGGGGAGGTGATGATTGTAGTGAGCTGATATCACACTAGCACACTCCATGCTTAATGACAGAATGAGACTTAGTCTTAAAAAAAAAAAAAAGGTAACATTTTGTTTAGAGGTTTTCTTTCCTAGTATACTAAATCTCATATTTGAATAAGAAATCATAGAAAGTTTTTACATAAGTTCAACTAGCAAAAATAAACTTTATACTTAAAATGTTTCAAGTGCCTAAAGTTCCAGCTTCATCTTCAGAGAGCAAGCACAAAAATAAAGAGAAAAGCAAGGAAGCAATGGCATGTGATAAATGCATTGCATTTTGTTTTAATATGTGAGATAACACTATAATGTCAGAAATGTTTACCTGCTGCTGATGGAAAGAACAAGTTAATGTAGAAACAGAACAATAGTAATATTGGCGACCTGCTATGAACTAGGCATATAAGTTAACTCACTGAATTCCCTCAACAACCCTATAATGTGGAAAACATCGTAGAGTTCACAGCTGAGGAATCTGCAATCAAAGGACCGGCCCAAAGGCACACAAGCAATTAGGCCACAGATAGGATTCAAGGAGGACCCTAAGACTCAAAACACTGTCTACACTTTCATATATGATGTTGATTGAAATTAAGAACTATTGAATTAACTTTAGTCAACCCCCCTTTGCCATAGAAATGGCAGTTTAAACATCTCGAGAGAAAGATTTTGAATAAATTATATATGACCAAAATTTTATATATTCATTAAAATCGGTTTCAAAAAAATATGTCGAACAATTCCTCAAGTTCTTACATGAAATATACAGATTGATTGAGTTCCTTCGTTTTTGCACTAATAACTGTGAGCTCCTTTTGCAAGTAAACTTTTTCCTGAAAGAAAGAGCCCTTTAAACAACATAATGTTTTCATTGTGAATACAAAAGCTATTTAATATTTATGGTCAGTATGTCAGACAGACCTAATGACCATTATTTTATAATATGAAATAGCCTGTGTAGGGGACAAAACTTTCACAGGCAAGTAAGAAATTAGCCCTGTTACCTAACAGGTGATGTGAAGCTATAACTCTCATGCATGTGGTGAAATTCCACCATCTACACACGCTAACCAGAGATGTTTTAATTTCCTTGAAGCAGATCTGTCTGTTACTATATTGTAAAAGAAAATATTGTCATTGTATTGCAGGTATTACCATTTCATTTTCATTTTATTTAACTTGAGTCTATGTAGATGTACTATCAAGGCATAATTTGTTACATAGATGATGGTACTAATTTATAAAAGAATGGTTAGTCTGCACAAAATAGTAGTTAAAAGGGAAGCCACACACTGGGTGTCTGGAAAACATCAGATAACTACCCTTGGTATACTTTCAAGAATCTATTTGAAAATTCCACAAAAACTTCACTTCTCATTAGAGGCAATTTCCTAAAAATATATTGAAATATAAAATATCTAAAGATTGAGACATTACTCATCTTCCAGTCTCAAGGGCAATATACACAAGAATTCAGGAGGTTATATGTAAAGTAAAAATATTATAAATAAAAATATATATTAGAAGGCAACAAAATAAGAAGCTATGTCACTGGAAACAGAGAAGTTAAAATTTTTCCATAAGTGAAAAAGAACGTATCTCATGGTTAAAAATAATAGGTACCAGAGGCAATAAATTGCTGCCAACTTCTTGATAATTGCAGATTTATCAAAATTTATTGAAACAAAGTTTAACAAAATATCCAGAAAAAAATCAATGGCCTTTCTGTTTATATAAAATATTAAAAGTAATGGTTTCTCAAAAGGCAGGAACACAATGTTTTTTTAAAAAAATTTTACATAATTAACATTACACAAAAAAGTGTACTATAGAAAAGAAAAAGAGTGTAAGCTTTTTTTTAATATAAAACAGACTCAACTAGGGAAGCTAATATCTTGTATCAAACCTGAAAACTATGGCTTCTGGCTCCACCCAAACATCACCTTTATTCTTCCTTTCCTCTTCAATCACTCAATTAGTTCTAATGGTGCAGTCATCCCTTAGTTCAAGTTGATATCTGAGAATCAGAACGAGTAAATACAAGTCTCACAGTTGCCTTTCCAGAAAGATGCTTATCAATGCAGGACCTTATCTATGGTACAGATACACCTGGGGACACTGACTACGACATTGCAGGACTTCAAATTCCCTCCGTACTAAAGCCAGGGATATGACTTTCAAACATAAAATGTCCAACAAAACACTGCCTTGATGTTATAAAGCACAATCTTACAAAAAGCAGGGTTTTGTTTTCCTAAGGTTACTGAAAGCATTACTTTCCAGTTGGTCTCAACTGGCCCAAACCATAGGGAAGGTAGTTAAATTTACACAGCACACAACAGGCTCAATCCCAAATGATAATTAGACAGTCACTTTCAACCCACCTGTACTATCTGCCCAGCCCAAACAAACGTAAGGACTTTGGGCCCAGGGACCAAGCCCAGTCCAAGGAACCAGGTGCTGAAAGCATTATATCTGAATTAGCAATATCCAAAGGCACACTTTCACATTTTTACTTTTCTTTGTCAGCTTTTACAAGTTGACTTTTGATTCCAAAACGATCAAGAAACACTCCTGTTGTGAACAGTCCCCAAACTCCAAGACTTGCCAAAGTCAAATGAGAATTCCCAAAGCCAGAAAGACACCATGCAGGCCATGCAAGCTGTCACAATAGTACCAAATAGTTCACTAGCTCCATAACTATATAAAATTAACATACTTTAATCTAAAAATTACTAAATGTGAAACTAAAAATTAGTAAAAAATACTAATAAATGTACGACTAAAAAATTACAGAAACTTCATGTCAGCTATTTTAATATACAAACTGACAAAAATTCCATAAAATACTTCATTTTCAATGGAAAAATAAAGTCTCTCATGGTTAGAAGTAATATGTACCAGAGGCAATAAGCTGCTGCCAACTTCTCGACAACTACAGATTTATGAAAATATATTGAGAATATATTGGGAATTCAGAATCTATAAAGAACTGGTCTATTTTTTACAAATAGAATGTGTTTATAGAATAACCTCAAGAAACTTTTGCAAGTTCTGTGTAATGGAATATTGATGATAAATTATGAGGGAGGCAATTAAAAACAGACCAAATAAATACCCAGAGCACCTAAGTTGAGTCATTTCCTCTGGACATATTAACAGCAAATATTAACTGAGCATTTTTTATGTGTCAGATGCTTTTGAACACACTGAAAACTTACAACATTGGCATAGTGTCTTAGAACACAGGTATTACTCACTAATACACAAGGTGAGAGTAAAACAAAGCCAAAGTAATCACAGTTGTCCATATTTTGCTTTCCTTTATCAATATTTGCCCCACATAGTTAATTTTAGCTCTTTTTTTGTGATTATGTCTTTCCAGAATCATGAAAGAATACAAGACACACATTCACTGACAAAAAATCTGACTACTAAGTGTAATTTTTTTACAGCATGATAAGCTTTTTTTAAGTTGATTTTGTTTAATTTTAATTTTGATTTTATTTTACTTTATTTCTTTTTTTAATCTGGTCTTAAAACTTTTTCTTAATTTTATAATTTATGCATTGTTAGATATCCCCATCATTGTGGCAGTATGAGTGTGGTAGAGAAAAAGAAACTAAAAGTTATTATAATTCAAACTTTGCAGCTTATTATCTATGCAACCTGAGGAAGTCACAATATGCCCTGAAAGTTAAAGCAAATCACAGCCCTTGATAAATATTTGAGAAGCCATGAATACGAAGAACAGAGGGTGTGCTTTTCTCCACCTTATGTTTTAATAGCTACCCTAACTCAAATGCAGGAATATATTGGTTATTGATGAACATAAGTATTTTTTGAACACTAAAGTTTGCATAAAAGATTGATCATAGACTACTTCCTCGGCTTTTGTTATATCTCTGCCAATGTAATTTAAACATACTCCTTCAAATGTGCCAATTACTTTAGAAGTTCGTTTTTTATGTTTCAGTCACAGTTTTTCTCAGGACACTTTGTATTCTGCTCCCATCTCCTAAGTCCTCAGTCATGCTTTTATTTTTCTTCCTGGAGTTTTTGGGTCCTGAAATTAGCAAAAAGCATAAAGTAAATCAACTATAACAGCAGAGTTAATAAAATTAGGGAAAACATCAAATGACACGTTTTTAGTTCAACAGACTAAAACTGCTACGTGACCAGCCTGGACAACATAGCAAGACCCTGTCTCTTAAAACCGAAACAACACCAACAAAATATCCCTAAAAACAACAACAAAAAAACTATTGATTGAATATTGATCAAGTACCAAAAGAGAGGGCAACAGATAGATGGGTCATTCAGGGCTTCCAAATATTTAAGAATAGAATGCTCTTCATAGAGAGACTTCAAATCACACGTTACACCTACTCCCCAGCCAGGGAGGTGGATTCACAGGAGATGAGATCCAGTCATCCTGAGAAGTACTGCAAAACATTAGCTAGTCTAGGAACAGTTAAAAGCTCCATGTATTAGCTCCCTCTTCTGGTAATCTGGAATGGCATGGAGAGGTAAACTACACTGATTGTGTATATATGCTGAGAGAAGGGAAAAGGAGTAGAGAAAACGGAGGTAAAAAAAGTGACACACACTCCCTGCCCTAATGTTTCTCTTTCTTTTCTCTCTCTCTTGTTTAATTTACCTCCTTGTTACTGCCAAAAAGAGAGTAAGGTACACAGTGGGCTGAAATAAAAAATCAAACCTATAGAAGTGAGAAAACAACATTAAATACAATGGGGACAAATTCTTTAATGAGCTAAAAGCCCTAAAATATCTATGGGTGTCAATTCACAGAATATTCCCAATGGAAAAGAAGGTTTCTTGGGCAAACTATAGACAGGTGAGCTTGCTGTCAATCCCAGGTAATATATGAACGATGAAATATTTGTGAGCACACAGAAAAAGTGAATAGCATTGAGAAATAGTTTCATCCGGTACAAGTCAAACCACAATATTTCCTTTTTTTGAGCACAGAGCAGGTAAAAGCCACAGGCCTGGATATTTGGAATTCAGTTACAATACATAAACATACAAAAATATCAGACATGAAGGTCTGAAGGCAACTTTAAAACGTATGATCTGTTCAAGTATTAACAGCATCTCCAAATTTTCTATTTGGTGTTACTGTAGCCTAGTGATAGCATTTCAAGTTAATGTTTAATATTTCAAAAACACAGCCCTGATTCTTGTTTCTGTTAATGTGTAACTTCTATTGCTGGGTGACACCACCTTTATAAGAAAGAATTCTACCCATCAATAAACATTACAACATTTAGACATATATTTAGAAATTCTTTTTAATCTTATCATTCTGAATATTCAAAATAAACTTGAATACATATAATTCAAAAGCTTCAACTCTCTGCTTCAGCTTTGCTTTTTTTTCCTCTTAACAAATCTATATCTTTTGGTAAAAGAAGCCTTTGAACATAAACTTTCTTGTTTCAATCTGTAAAAAAGCATTAATTTTGGCCAGTTATGGTGGCTCATGCTTGTAACCCCACATTTTGGGAGGCTGAGGCAGACAGATCACGAGGTCAGGAGTTGAAGATCACACAGGCCAAGGTGGTAAAACCCCATCTCTACTGAAAATACAAAAGTTACCTGGGCGTAGTGGCAGACACCTGTAATTCCAGCTACTCAGGGAGTTGAGGCAGGAAATTGCTTGAACTTGAAAGGTGAAATTTGCAGTAAGCCAAGATCACAGCACTGCTCTCCAGCCTGAGTGACAGAGAAAGACTGTTTCTCAAAAAAAAAAAAAAAAGGTATTATGTTTTAGCAAGAAAGTTAACGAAAGTAGAACAACTTGAAATAAATATACTGCTTACTACAGAAATTAAGAATCCAATTTCAGAGCCAAGATGGCGGAATAGGAACAGCTCCAGTCTACAGCTCCCAGCATAAGTGACACAGAAGACGTGTGATTTCTGTATTTCAATCTGAGGTACCTAGTTCATCTCACTAGGGAGTGCCAGACAGTGGGTGCAGGACAGTGGGTGCAATGCATCATGCACCAGCTGAAGCAGGGTAAGACATTGCCTCAATCAGGAAGTGGAAAGGGTCAGGGAGTTCCCTTTCCTGGTAAAGAAAATGGGTGGCAGACGGCACCTGGAAAATTGAGCCACTCCCACATGAATACTGCGCTTTTCTTCCTGGTTTAGGAAATGGTGCACCAAGAGATTATATCCCGCACCTGGCTTGGAGGGCCCTATGCCCATGGAGTCTCGCTGATTGCTCACACAGCAGTCTGAGATTAAACAGCAAGGCAGCAGCGAGGCTGGGGAAGGGGTGCCTGCCATTGCCCAAGCTTGCTTAGGTAAACAAAGCAGTCCAGAAGCTCGAACTGGGTGGAGTCCACCACAGCTCAAGGAGGCCTGCCTGCCTCTGTAGGCTCCAAATCTGAGGTCAGGGTACAGACAAAAAAAAGACAGCAGTAACATCTGCAGACTTAAATGTCATGGTCTGACTGCTTTGAGGAGAGAAGTGGGTCTCCCAGCACGAAGCTGGAGATATTAGAATAGGCAGACTGCCTCCTCAAGTGGGTCCCTGACCCCTGACCCCCAGGCACCTAACTGGGAGGCACTCCCCAGTAGAGGCAGACTGACACCTGACACAGCCGGGTACTCCTCTGAGACAAAACTTGCAGTGGAATGATCAGACAGTAGCATTCGCAGATCACGAAAATCCGCTGTTCCGCAGACACCACTGCTGATACCCAGGCAAACAGGGTCTGGAGTGGAATTCTAGCAAACTCCAACAGACCTGCAGCTGAGGGTACTGTCTGTTAGAAGGAAAACTAAGAAACAGAAAGGACATCCACACCAAAAACCCATCTGTACATCACCATCATAAAAGACAAAAAGTATGTAAAAAAACAAAGATGCGGAAAAATAAGAGCAGAAAAACTTGAAACTCTAAAAACCAGAGCACCTCTCCTCTTCCAAAGGAATGCAGTTCTTCACCAGCAATGAAAAAAAGCTGGACAGAGAATGACTTTGATGAGTGGAAAGAAGAAGGTTTCAGACGATCAAACTACTCCGAGCTACCGGAGGAAATGCAAACCAAAGGCAAAGAAGTTGAAAACCTTGAAAAAACTATAGACGAATGTATAACTAGAAAAACGAATACAGACAATTGCTTAAAGGAGCCGATGGAGCTGAAAGCCAAGGCTTGAAAAATAAGTGAAGAATGCAGAAGACTCAGGAGACGATGCGATCAACTGGAAGAAAGAGTATCAGTGATGGAAGATGAAATGAATGAAATGAAGCAAGACGGGAAGTTTAGAGAAAAAAGAATGAAAAGAAAGGAACAAAACCACCAAGAAATGTGGGACTATGTGAAAAGACTAAATCTGCATCTGATTGGTGTACCTGAAAGTGACGGAGAGAATGGAACCAAGTTGGAAAACACACTGCAGGATATTATCTAGGAGAACTTCCCCAATCTGGCAAGGCAGGCCAAAATTCAGATTCAGGAAATACAGAGAAAACCACAGAGATATTCCTGGAGAAGAGCAAGTATAAGATACATAATTGTCAGATTCACCAAAGTTGAAATGAAGGAAAAAATTTTAAGGGCAGCAAGAGACAAAGGTCGGGTTACCCACAAAGGGAAGCCCATCAGACTAACAGCAGATCTCTCAGCAGAAACTCTACAAGCCAGTGGAGAGTGAGGGCCACATTCAACATTCTTAAACAAAAGAATTTTCAACCCAGAATTTCATATTCAGCCAAACTAAGCTTCAGAAGTGAAGGAGAAATAAAATACTTTACAAACAAGCAAATGCTCAGAGATTTTGTCACCATCAGGACTGACCTAAAAGAGCTCCTGAAGGAAGCACTAAACACGGAAAGGAACAACCAGTACCAGTCACTGCAAAAACATGCCAAATTGTAAAGACCATCAAGGCTAGGCAGAAAGTGCATTAACTAATGAGCAAAATAACCAGCTAACATCATAATGACAGGATCAAATTCACACATAACAATATTAACCTTCTATGTAAATGGACTAAATGCTCCAATTAAAAGACACAGACTGGCAAATTGGATAAAGAATCAAGACACATCAGTGTGCTGTATTCAGGAAACCCATCTCACGCGCAGAGACACACATAGGCTAAAAATAAAAGGATGGAGGAAGATCTACCAAGAAAATGGAAAACAAAAAAGGCAGGGGTTACTATCCTAGTCTCTGATAAAACGGACTTTCAACCAACAAAGATCAAAAAAGACAAAGTAGGTCATTACATAGTGATAAAGGGATCAATTCAACAAGAAGAGCTAACTATTCTAAACATATATGCACCCAATACAGGAACACCCAGATTCATAAAGCAAGTCCTGAGTGACCTACAGAGAGAATTAGACTCCCACACAATAATAATGGGAGACTTTAACACCCCACTGTCAACATTAGACAGATCAAGGAGACAGAAAGTTTAAAAGGATACCCAGGAATTGAACTCAGCTCTGCACCAAGCTGACCTAATAGACGTCTACAGAACTCTCCATCTCAAATCATCAGAATATACATTTTATTCAGCACCACATCACATCTATTCCAAAATTGACCACATAGTTGGAAGTTAAGCTCACCTCAGCAAATGTAAAAGAACAGAAATTATAACAAACAGTCTCTCAGACCAGAGTGCAATCAAACTAGAACTCAGGATTAAGAAACTCACTCAAAACTGCTCAACTACATGGAAACTGAACAACCTGCTCCTGAATGACTGCTGGGTACATAAAGAAATGAAGGCAGAAATAAAGATGTTCTTTGAAACTAATAAGAGCAAAGACACAATGTACTAGAATCTCTGGGACACATTCAAAGCAGTGTGTAGAGGGAAATTTATAACACTAAATGCCCACAAGAGAACGCAGGAAAGATCCACAATTGACACCATAACATCACAATTAAAAGAACTAGAATAGAAAGAGCAAACACATTCAAAAAATAGGAAAACGAAAGAAATAACTAAAATCAGAACAGAACTGAAGGAAATAGAAAAAAAAATCTAAATATTAATGAATCCAGGAGCTGGTTTTTTTTAAAGGATCAACAAAATTGATAGACCGCTAGCAAGAATAATAATGATGAAAAGAGAGAAGAATCAAATACACGCAATAAAAAATAATAAAGGGGTTATCACCACCAATCCCACAGAAATACAAAGTACCATCAGGAATACTACAAACACCTCTACACAAATAAACTAGAAAATGTAGAAGAAATGGAGAAATTCCTCGACACATACACCATCCCAAGACTAAACCAGGAAGAAGTTGAATCTCTGAATAGACCAATAACAGGCTCTGAAATTGTGGCAATAATCAATAGCTTACCAACCAAAAAGCGTCCAGGACCAGATGGATTCACAGCCAAATTCTACCAGAGGTACAAGGAGGAACTGGTACCATTCCTTCTGAAACTATTCCAATCAATGGAAAAAGAGGAAATCCCCCCCAACTCAATTTATGAGGCCAGCATCATCCCGATACCAAAGCTGGGCAGAGACACAACAAAAAACGAGAATTTTAGACCAATATCCTCGATGAGAATACATGCAAAAATCTTCAATAAAACACCGGCAAACCGAATCCAGCAGCACATCAAAAAGCTTATACACCATGATGAAGTGGGCTTCATCCATGGGATGCAACACTTGTTCAACATATGCAAATCAATAAATGTAATCCAGCATATAAAAAGAACCAAAGACAAAAACCACATGATTATCTCAATAGATGCAGAAAAGGTCTTTGACAAAATTCAACAACCTTTCATGCTAAAAACTCTCAATAAATTAGGTATAGATGGGAACTATCTCAAAATAATAAGAGCTATCTATAACAAATCGACAGCCAATGTAATACTGAATGGGCAAAAGCTGGAAGCATTCCCTTTGAAAACTGGCACAAGACAGGGATGCCCTCTCTCACCACTCCTATTCAACATAGTGTTGGAAGTTCTGGTCAGGGCAATTAGGCAGGAGAAGGAAATAAAGGGTATTCAATTAGGAAAAGAGGAAGTCAAATTCTCCCTGTTTGCAGAAAACATGATTGTATATCTAGAAAACCCCATTGTCTCAGCCCAAATTCTCCTTAAACTGATAAGCAACTTCAGCAAAGTCTGAGAATACAAAATCAATGTACAAAAATCACAAGCATTCTTATACACCAATAACAGACCAACAGAGAGCCAAATCATGAGTGAACTCCCATTCACAATTGCTTCAATTAGAATAAAATACTTAGGAATCCAACTTGCAAGGGACATGAAGGACCTCTTCAAGGACAACTATAAACCACTGCTCAATGAAATAAAAGAGGATACAAAAAAATTGGAGAACATTCCATGCTCATGGGTAGGAAGAGTCAATATTGTGAACATGGCCATACTGCCCAAGGTAATTTATAGATTCAATGCCATCCCCATCAAGCTACCAATGACTTTCTTCACAGAATTGGAAAAAACTACTTTAAAGTTCATATGGAAAAAAAAAAGAGCCCACAACGGCAAGTGATTCCTAGCCCAAAAGAACAAAGTTGGAGGCATCACGTGATCTGACTTCAAACTGTACTACAAGGCTACGGTAACCAAAAGAGCATGGTACTGGTACCAAAACAGAGACATAGATCAACGGAACAGAACAGAGCCCTCAAAAATAATGCCACATATCTACAACTATCTGATCTTTGACAAACCTGAGAAAAACAAGCAATGGGGAAAGGATTCCTTATTTAATAAATGGTGCTGGGAAAACTGGCTAGGCATATGTAGAAAGCTGAAACTTGATCCCTTCCTTACACTTTATACAAAAATTAATTTGAGATGGATTAAAGACTTAAATGTTAGACCTAAAACCATAAAAATCCTAGAAGAAAACCTAGGCATTACCATTCAGGACATAGGCATGGACAAGGACTTCATGTCTAAAACACCAAAAGCAATGGCAACAAAAGCCAAAATTGACAAATGGGATCTAATTAAACTAAAGAGCTATTGCACAGAAAAAGAAACTACCATTAGAGTGAACAGGTAACCTGGGAGAAAATTTTCGCAACCTACTCATCTGACAGAGGGCTAATATCCAGAATCTACAATTAAATCCAACAAATTTACAAGAGAAAACAAACAACCCCATCAAAAAGTGGGCGAAGGACATGAACAGACACTTCTCAAAAGGAGACATCTATGCAGCCAAAAAACACATGAAGAAATGCTCATCATCACTGGTCATCAGAGAAACGCAAATCAAAACCACAATGAGATGCCATCTCACACCAGTTAGAATGGCAATCATTAAAAAGTCAGGAAACAACAGGTGCCGGAGAGGATTTGGAGAAATAGGAACACTTTCACACTGTTGGTGGGACTGTAAACTAGTTCAGCCATTGTGGAAGTCAGTGTGGCGATTCCTCAGGGATCGAGAACTTGAAATACCATTTGACCCAGCCTTCCCATTACTAGGTATATACCCAAAAAACTATAAATCATGCTGCTATAAAGACACATGCACACGTATGTTTATTGTGGCATTATTCATAATAGCAAAGACTTGGAACCAACGCAAATGTCCAACAATGATAGACTGGATTAAGAAAATGTGGCACACATACACCATGGAATACTATGCAGCTATAAAAAGTGATGAGTTCATGTCCTTTGTAGGGACATGGATGAAATTGGAAATCATGATTCTCAGTAAACTATCGCAAAGACAAAAAACCAAACACTGCACGTTCTCACCCATAGATGGGAATTGAACAATGAGAACACATGGACACAGGAAGGGGAACGTCACACTCTGGGGACTGTTGTGGGGTGGGAGGATGGGGGAGGGATAGCATTAGGAGATATACCTAATGCTAAATGGTGAGTTAATGGGTGCAGCACTCAGCATGGCACATGTATACATATGTAACTAACCTGCACATTGTGCACATGTACCCTAAAACTTAAAGTCTAGTAATAATAAAATAAAATAAAATAAAACAAATGGCCACATGGATGACCCTTGGGGTCCTGATGACTCCTTCACTCCAAGGATCTTTACTCTTGCTTATTTCCATGGCTCCATCCAATGGCAGCACGGTGATTTTGATTTCCACTCTCTACCTGAAACCTCATTCTGTGATTCTGCACTCCTGGACCATCTTTATTCTTCCACCTGCCAGTCTCTCCAGATCTAGTTCTTGATCACTGAGACTACCACTCAACACTCCCTTTCCCCCGAGGTTACCAGCCATCTGCCCTCTCCTCTGCTTACCATCACTACACAGGAGATCCAGGGAATCATCATGAAATAGTCTGCCTTTCTCAAGGACATTGAGTTATGTTCTGCAAATCTCCACTTCCCAAGCATCTCCATCTTTACACCCTCACTGAAAGGGGCAGCAGAGAGAGACCCTTAAAATTCCTCCCCTGAGGTAGAACAGAAAACTCACCTACAAACATGTGGTTTTGTCTCTCTCACTTCCAGGGTTACCCCAACCACAGCTGGGCCTTCAGTACAGGTAATCAGTCTGCTCTGCTTTAAAGAGTTGTTCATCCATTACCCACATGAGCTACTCTGCACCTCCAAGCTGCTCCTGAAACCTTTCATCTATCTCTTTAATTTGCCAGACAAGATGAAGTTTTTTAGGGTGTGTTTCTCATAATTCCAACTTGACTGGTCACCTCTGCTGATCTTGCATTTCCAGAAGTCTCAAATAATGCAAATCTGTATCCTTTTCAAGGCCCATCATTCTTTAATTTGCAATCTTGGCCACAGTCACTACTGCTCTTCTGGAAACCTGTTCCAACATTTGTAACATCTCATTCCTTGAATCAATCTAGAAATAGCTGTAGGAAATAGCCACCCAGTAAAATATTTGTAAATACCACCTTTTGGTGCTTTTGATGTCTCTCAAGGATACTCTACTTCCAAAGACTAAAGTTTCCAGATTCTGCTTGACAAGCTTTCTCAAAATCATTTCAGAACATAGCTAATTCCTTCTCCTACTCTCTTACAACTTTCATAAAAAATTTCAATTGCAAATTGATTACAAATGTAAAAGTTCCAGTCATTATCTTATAAGTGCAGTAACAGATTCTCTCTCCACAGCTAGGCTATACATTAATGTTCTGTCCAAATATGTTATATTTATTTAATCTATCATTTTATACCATTTGCTGTATTTGTAGGACTGAATCAAAAAGAATAAACAAATCTCATCAGAAATAAATTGATTTGCAAAACAGTGAAGTACCCTATTTTGTATTAAAAATTCCAGGTATTTTTTAGTATATCTAAGCTTAAATCTTTAGATGACAATCAAAAACATGACTTCTTAACTGTAACAAGATAAAGATTACCTTCTGACACATTTCTGCCAGAAGTAGCCTTTCTATTTCTCTCTTATCTTCATTTAGTTTTATTTCTAAAAACTCAAACTTTATATGCTGAGGAAAAGCATCTGCCAATTGACCATCAATAAGCTGAAGGTTTTCAGCTATTAAAAAGTAACAGGACAAATTGGGACACAGAAGCATGGTCAGGTGTGTAAGAGGCCAGACTTCTGGTTCAAAAGTAGAGCATTCTTAGGGGAAAGCACAGGTGACTGCAATGTACTTTGAAATAAAAAAAAAAAAAGTATGATAGATGAATAGATGGACAGATTAAAAATGATGAAGTATATATAATACAAATGTAATAGTGAAATCTAGGTTGTAGGTATGTGTTGACTACAATTGTTTCAACTTTTCTATATGTTGAAAACACTCAGGAATTTACCACCATCCAACATGCCAAGCTAATTTATTTATTATTATTATTATTATTTGTATAGACAGGTTCTTCCTATGCTGCCTGCCCAAGCTGATCTCAAACTCATGGCCTCAGGTGATCCTCCTGCCTGGGCCTCCTAAGTTGCTGGAATCCCAGGAATGAGCCTCTTTTTCTGGTTATAACTTTTAAGAGTAAATCTGGAAAAAGTCCTTCCCAAGCATGATACAAAACCTGGAAGCAATAAGGAGAAATATTTATCAATCTCACTACATAAAAATTAAAAGATGGTGTCACAGTGTGAGAAATGTGAGAACTGCTACCACAGTTTATTTTATTTTATTTCTTTCTTCCTTCTTTCCTTCTTTCCTTCCTTCCTTAACATTATTACAATGAAGCTTGGCAATTAATATACACACACAATGGGTGGCACAAAGTAAGTACTCAAATGATTAAGTTCTGAATGAATGGATGAATGAATAAATGTCTCTGTGGGGATTATAGAAATGCATGTAACAGAAAAAATCCCAAGGTGGTAGCAACACAAAAAGACCATTACTCATTCACAGATTATTTTAAAAGACCTAAGGGATAACTAAGAATAAAAAGGCAAGTTTCCAGCTTATGTTCATGCTACAAAGCCCGTTATCAAGTCTAACCAATGGTGTGAAACACACAGCACTTACAAATTTTATAAAAGTTTTGTATGAAGGCCAAAATTAAGGCCATTAATCAGGTCTGCATAAACATTTAAGACCAAAAGTTATATTACACTTTACCAAACACATATTCTATTCATTAATGACATATTAATGCATTTAATACTCTATCAATTGTATTTGAGAGGCATACCTAGTATACAAAGACACCTGGGCTAAAAGGCAGTTCTTTGAATGTTTTTGTTTTTCTAAAAAATTTTGCCAAGAGCGGATATGTTTACAAACATTATCCTTTCGTGTGTCTGCAGGACCCTTGATGCCATCTGAAGTTTTAATATTTGACTAAATAAATTTATTACAGAAATGAAAATATGGGAATAATGACCTGCAGAACAGGTGAACTATTGTTTACAAACTAAGATGTGGTGAGCAAGGAAGAACATGTAATTGAAATGAAATTAAATGTCTTAATCTTCTCACTCAAAATTAGCTTCATTCTTTTATAAGGAAAATTACATAGAAAAACCTTGCTATAGTTTACAAATACATAGGCTCCTACATTTTTGGTTTTCTTTATCAAATCCTGAGACCTGTTAAAAATTTTTTTTGCCTTTTATAACGCTATTCAGTTATAATTAACAAACCAAAGTAGATTATAGAAACTAATCTTACCAGTGATTTCTAGAAACTGGAAGTATGATGAATTCTTTTGAGTGCAATCAATCCTGCATAATAAATACGTTAACAAAATAAGAAGTTCTTAATTAGACACATGTTTATAGCAGTGTTTAAATGACACATTATAATATACTTATGCATATGAGATTAAGAAACATCCTTCAAAAAAATAAGATTACAAAGCAAAATTGAAGCTCTTTCTTACACTGTTAGATAAATTACAAAATCATTTTGAGGTCAAAATAATAAAATATCTTTCTTGATCAGGTAATTAACCTCTAAGTATTTTACATCAAATGTCATTCAATTACATTTTTTTGAAAGTAGTGCTTAAAAATGTAAATAAACTAAATTTTCACTGTCTTTACAATCATGATTAAAATGCACTTAAAATACCCTCAAACAGACATTTTGGGCAGCTATTTATATCTGTTTCTACTACACTATGTATCAATTATGTCTACTCTGAGAACACTGACATGTTTTCAACTGGATTTCCTTTAAAGAAAACATTTAGCATTGGCATTTTCCATTAGGAGAAACCATTAAGTTGTTTGAGTGGGATGAATTCCTGTCATAAGAATTATACAACTGGTAATTACAAAATAAGTAGAATATAGAGTGATTAGGAAATTAGACAAAGATATATCAAAAATGAATTCCAGACAAGGTACAATGTCTCACAGTTGTAATTACAGCACTTGGGCAGGCTAAGCGGGCAGATGACATGAGCTCAGGATTCAAAACAACACTGCCCACCATAAGAAATCCAGGATCTATTAAAAAAAAAATAGCAGAATGGGGTGGTGTGTGCCTGTAATCCCAGCTGCTTCAAAGGCTGCAGCAGTATAATTGCTTGAACCCAGGAGGCAGTTATTGCAGTAAGCTGAGATTATGGCACTGCCCTTCTGACTTTAGTAAAAGAGAGACATTATTACTAAAAAATAAGTATGTAAGTAAATACATTTATAAAGCCGATAAGTAAAATTTGGTTGCTTATGAAGAAACTCAACATATTTAAAATTTTCATTCAAATCCTCTACTAAGGCCAGGCATTGTGGCTCACATTTGTAATCCCTGCACTTTTGGATTCTGAGGCAAAGGGATCACTTGAGATCAGGAATTTGAGACAAACCTGGCCAACATGGTGAAAGCCCACCTCTACTAGAAATACAAAAATTAGCCAGATGCCTGGGTGAAAACCTGTAATCACAGCCACTTGAGCAGCTGAGGTGGGAGAATTTCTTCAACCCAGGAGGCAAATTTTACAGCCTGAGATCATGCCACTGCACTCCAGCCTGAGCAACAGAGTGATAGTTCATCTCAAAGAAAATAATTACAATACCAAGCTTCTTGTGTCCTTAAAAATTTGGAATATGAAATGTTTAGATAACTGTGGACAACATAAAGAAAATAAAGACATATACACACCACCAAGAGTGAAATTTAATGTAAATGATAGACTTTGGGAATAATGACATGTCAAGATAGGTTTATCAATTGTAGAAAATGTACCAACTTGATACAAGATGTTGAAAGTGGGAGACACTGTGCACGTGTAGGCGCAGTGGGTGTATATTAACTCTTTGTACTTCTCCGTCTACCTGGCTGTGAACTAAAAACTGCTCTAAAAAACAAAGCCAACGAACACCACCCCTCCTCCCCACAACATACACGCATATTCACAGGGAAACATTGCTGCATCTAGCTTTAAAATATTAAACTGGGATGAATGTTCAAAAATAATGGTGGAGAAATATAGTTAAAATAATTATAAACGTACTAAAAAATAAAATGAAAGTATCTTTGTTATTTGGAAACTTTACAGACTTTTCAGAATTACATCACTTAAGTTACTTGATTCAACTCTCCGCAGTCTGTTTCCTCATCTGTAACATGCAAAACATCTGTCATGTGTTTATCACAGTGCCAAACTCAGAGCAAACATTCAGCAGATTGGGAAAGTCTTATTAAACAACATGGAAAATAGATAAACCACTTTTAGCTCTTAAAGCTTTAGAGATTGTAGATCACAATTTTACAAAATACTAAATGGGATACCAAGACATTAATTTCAAATTTAGTACCCACTTGTTACATAACAAACGTATTATGTGCAGGTATGATGTAAATTCAAAGAGGAATGAGAAACAGAACTAGTTTAAAAGCAATTAGCTATAATGCAGCATGTTACAGTCTGCCGAGAAAAAACTGTTAATAAAAAGTTCAAAACAGAAAAGGAAATTCATTACATTTTCCTTTTCTAAACCAATTTCTGGAAAGAAAACAGAAAGTGAAGACTCACAGCCACATCTTTGTTAGCGATCGGCGACTGAAGAGTTAGAGGCTACTAGTAAGAGGGAGTTCCCTTGCACTGAAGTGGACTGAGGTTGCAATTCTTCATTCAATTCAGGGTGCACCTACTCACGAATTAGCTGGTTATGAATTTGTGTCTTGCAACGGAGGAAGGAAAAAAGAAAGGAAAAAAAATAAGAAGGAGCAGAATGAAGGAAGAAATAAAGGGAGGGAGGGAAAAAGGGAGGGAGGAAAAGAGAAAGGAAGGAAGCAAGAAAAGAAGGATGGGAGGAAGAAAGGAAGAGAAGAAAGAAGGAGGGAGGGAAGTCCGACAAGTTAAAAAAAACTTCAGTAGGATTTTCTCAGTAGAGGTATACAGAGATGTGTTATATTCATTAGAAAACTTCCTTTTATTTCCATAATGTTTCTAGATCTATGGCCAGAAGTTAGAAACTTTCCCTTGCAAAAGTCTTACCACATGAAACAAGAAGGCCAGTGTGCTCTAGAAAAATGTCTGTTTCCTCAGCTTCCAAGTGAACCTGGTGATTAGCCAGACCCACTTGCAGACTCTTCACTTCACTTCCTAGAAGCCCATTTCAGTAGCTTATGCTTGAGATATGAAGTATAAGAAAAAATTCTGCCATTTCCTCGCACCTCTATGGACCGCTGGAAAATATAGCCAAAATATTCAACAAGGGACTGCTCCTGTGTCACAAAAATATCCAAAGATAAATCTGTTACCCCTAAAAATGAGGATTTCAAGAAACTTTTCAGGAAATAGAGAAATGCTCACACCATATAACTTAAATTTAAAAAGGATATATACACAGGATATATCTACATATTTTAAATGTAAAATATGCTTTTGAAATACATATTGCAATGAAAACACACTGAGCTAATGCTATTCCTAGCTGTTAATCCAAATGTAAAGCATACCTACGATACTTCCTGCACAAGTTAAATAGGCAGGCAGATCAATATAGTTTAAAGATGAAAGTGTTCATTCCCAAACTATTAAAACAGCACACTAGTGTTTTCTATAGGGTGTCAATATTCCTCGTCCAAATGTATTACACACCCACTTGTTAGTTTAGCAACCAGTAAGCCAGATTTATAAAACAGGCCTCATCTTACTAAAATGTGTTCATTATATAAATGCTTTCTTCTCCTATCTTATTGTGGGTTCAATTAAGTATTTGAACATTCTCCTGAAAGTCGATTCAAACTCAACAATTTTCTCAATGGATTCAAAGAGACTGTAATATTTCAGGATAGTTTTAAAACCCAAACTTTGGATGAATTTAAATGTGACCTACTTGTTACAGCTTACACTTTTAAAATTATGTAACAGATAAACCTCAATCCGATACTTGAGTGTGCCCTGTATTCCCCGATCCTTCAACGTTTGTTGTAGCTTTCCTCGCAGCTCATCTTGACTCAACACGTCAGACATGGGGAGCAAGTTGAACTAGAAGACAAAATGATTACAGGTTATCTGGGGGATAGAGGAAAGGTGAACGAAGGAAAAAAGATCACTGGTCTCTGGGGACACCCTGAGTGGCCTAGCAGGGAAGGAGGTATTAAGGAACATCAACAAGACTTCATTATTACCTGTCGCTGACGAGGGGCAGTTGTGTATTCCTGAGTCATTAGGGGCCAGCTTCCTCCCATCATCAGCTTCCTCCCAGGCCTACTCCCTCGCCCCGCCATGGCCGGAGTTGAGTGTGCAGGACAGGATGCCGGTCCAAGATGACGGGGAATCTCCGCCCTCAAAGCCCTGCCTGCGTCCCAGGTGAGGAACAAAGGTGCTGAACACTATCACACTGCCAAGTAGGTTTTCTATCAAACATGCGAGCCTCCTCTCTTGGCGGTTCTGAGGCATGGCCAAGGACCGAGACCTAGGCACAGCTCAAAGGCGGCTGGAGGGCTGAGATCCAAAGACTAGGGATGGAAAGTAGTGAGGCAGGACAGCCAGAATACAGCCCTCACATCCCATGCTGCGCTTCCTGGAGATGTACAAAGTACAGTCTTCCTGTTCTGAAGATACATGGCGCATGCACTTGGTTGACTAGCACCCGACAGACGCTCCGCCCACATCTCGCCAGAGCACATCCAAGGTATCCAAAGAACTGCCCCCAGCATACTAGACTGAAGCAGCAGCAGAGCAGGTCTCCACAGCGGGACTGAGAATTCCTTTCCCTCCTTGACCTCTGGCTGCAGATAGGGGGATGGAGTGAGTCGAAACAGGCATTTTGAGACCCTGTGGGACTTTACTGGCCCTACATGACAGTGCAGGCTGGTGCTGTACCTCCACTCCTACCTGGGGTAGCCAGATCAGATCTGCCCACGCCCCAACAGGTTCATCCATGCACTGTGCACACTTCCACCTGCAAGTGTCTGCTCTCTTGGGGGCTTTGCTTTCACAGTTAACAGGGTCATTCAGCTGACCCAGGGTTTCTTAAGGGAGCCACTGTTGCCTTTTGGAGCCGGCAGATTCTTTGTTTTGGGAGGCTGTCCCGTGCGTTGTAGATTTAGCTGTATCCTCGGTCTCTATGTTGTCAATAGCACCTTCTCTTCCAAGTGAGACAACCAAAAATCTCTCCAGATGTTGCCAGATGTCCTTTTGGAAGCAAGACGGCTCTGGGTTGATATCCACGAATGAAATATTTTTTAATAGCCACCATTGTGTGTTGTGAGGAAAGGTGAGACTGACCTCATGATGCTTATATGTAATTAAAAAGAAAAGGAGCCAAAACTCTCAGAAGCAATAATGAAAAATTTATGGCCAGAGCATTGAACAAGAGCTAAGAAAATATTATAAACTGAGTAAAGAGTTTAAAGGAGAGGTGGGAGAAGATGGAAGTAATCCAGATCATCTCTCAGAAAAAATCATCAGGGCCTTGATGCATAAGATTTACATGGGGTGTAAAAGAAGAGCATTGTAGGGAGGGGAAAATTGAGCAAAGGAACAAAAACAAACAAACAAACAAAAATCCAGGACCTTCTTGGGGGCAGTGAGGAATCTAACCTGAGTCCAGAGTTGAGTGTTGGGAAAATATGCCTGATAAAGTATCTGTGTCCATAAGGACAAAATTTGATCAGATTCAGCTTTGTACAAAACATTGAAAAAGTGTACAATGAGTTTTCATCATTGGCTGTGAAAAAAAAGACTTGAATAGGCAATATGAGGGACAGGACTTCTTAGGATGTGAAGAATGTGTAGGTTTTTCTGTGAAATAATTGAGGAGGGTGACAGATTTAGTTGGATTTTTAAAAATAGGTAGGGGTTGCAGGCAGAATAAGGGAGAAGATTCTAGGCATGAGAAGAGAAATAAGAGTAGTTCTGAAGTCGATACAGTCAACGTGGATTTGGGGGAAAAAAAGTGAATGACAAAACTCTACCAGAGGTGGTAGATGGCCGAATAGGAACAGCTCCGGTCTACAGCTCCCAGCATGAACGACACAGAACACGGGATATTTCTACATTTCCAACTGACGTACCAAGTTCATCTCACTGGGGAGTGCCAGATAGTAAGTTTAGGACAGTGGGTGCAGCACACCGTGTGCGAGCTGAAGCAGGGTAAGACATCCCCTCACCCGGGAAGCACAAGGGGTCAGGGAATTCCCTTTCCTAGTCAAAGAAAGGGGTGACAGACGGCTCCTGGAAAATCGGGTCACTCCCACCATAATACTGCACTTTTCCAATGGGCTTAAAAAATAGTGCACCAGGAGATTATATCCCTCAGTTGGCTAGGAGGGGGCTATGCTCATGGAGTCTCACTCATTGCCAGCACAGTAGTCTGAGATCAAACTGCAAGGCGGCAGCAAGACTGGGAGAGGGGCCCGCCATTGACGAGTTAGTTGTTTGATTAGGTAAACAAAGTGGCCAGGAAGATCGAACAGGGTGGAGCCCACCACAGCTCAAGGAGGCCTGCCTGCCTCTGTAGGCTCCACTTCTGGGGACAGGGCACAGACAAACAAAAAGACAGCGGTAACTTCTGCAGACTTAAATGTCCCTGTCTGACAGCTTTGAAGAGAGCAGTGGTTCTCCCAGCACGCAGCTTGAGATCTGAGAACAGGCAGACTGCCTCCTCAAATGGGACCCTGATCCCCGAGTAGCCTAACTGGGAGGCACCCCCCAGTAGGGGCGGACAGACACCTCATGCAGCTGAGTCCTCCTCTGAGACAAAACTTCCAGAGGAATAATCAGGCAGCAGCACTTGTGGTTCACCAATATCCACTCTTCTGCAGCCACCACTGACGAAACCCAGGCAAAAAGGGTCTGGAGTGGACCTCTAGCAAACTCCAACAGATCTGCAGCTGAGGGTCCTGTCTGTTAGAAGGAAAACTAACAAACAGAAAGGACATCCACACCAAAAGCCCATCTGTTTGTAGCCATCATCAAGGACCATAGGTAGATAAAACCCCAAAGATGGGAAGAAAACACAGCAGAAAAACTGGAAACTCTAAAAATTAGAGCAGCGCTCCTCCTCCAAAGGAATGCAGCTCGTCACCATGAAGGGAACAAAGCTGGTTGGAGAATGACTTTGATGAGTTGAGAGAAGAAGGCTTCAGACTATCAAACTAATCTGAGCTACATGAGGAAAGTTGAACCAATAGCAAGAAGTTAAAGGCTTTGAAAAAAAAAATTAGATGAATGGCTAACTAGAATAACCAATGCAGATAATTGCTTAAAGGAGATGATTGAGCTGAAAACCAAGGTACGAGAGCTAAGTGATGAATACAGAAGGCTCAGTAGCCGATGTGATCAACT
This sequence comes from Pongo pygmaeus, assembly GCF_028885625.2. NCBI lineage: Eukaryota > Metazoa > Chordata > Mammalia > Primates > Hominidae > Pongo > Pongo pygmaeus. The sequence goes on along the minus strand of NC_072397.2, from coordinate 31,093,308 downwards.
GGAAGAAAGGGTATCAGTGATGGAAGATGAAATGAAGTGAGAAGAGAAGTTTAGAGAAAAAAGAATTAGCCTCCAAACAACAAAGCCTCCAAGAAATGTGGGACTATGTGAAAAGACCAAATCTACATCTGACTGGTGTACCTGAAAGTGATGGGGAGAATGGAACCAAGTTGGAAACACTCTGCAGGATATTTCCCAGGAGAACTTCCCCAATCTAGCAAGGGAGGCCCACATTCAGATACAGAAAATATGCAGAATGCCACAAAGATACTCCTTGAGAAGAGGAACTCCCAGAAATATAATTGTCAGATTCGCCAATGTTGAAATGATGAAAAAACGTTAAGGGCAGCCAGAGAGAAAAGTCTGGTAACCCACAAAAGAAAGCCCATCAGACTAACAGCAGATCTCTCGGCAGAAATTCTACAAGCCAGAAGAGAGTGGGGACCAATATTCAACATTCTTAAAGACAAGAATTTTCAACCCAGAATTTCATATCCAGTCAAACTAAGCTTCATAAGTGAAGGAGAAATAAAATACTTTACAGACAAGCAAATTCTCAGAGATTTTGTCACCACCAGGCCTGCCCTAAAAGAGCTCCTGAAGGAAGCACTAAACATGGAAAGGAACAACCAGAACCAGCCACTGCAAAAACATGCCAAATTGTAAAGACCATCAAGGCCAGGAAGAAACTGCATAAACTAACGAGCAAAATAACCAGCTAACATCATAATGACAGGATCAAATTCACACGTAACAATATTAGCTTTAAATATAAATGGGCTAAATGCTCCAATTAAAAGAAACAGACTGGCAAAATGGATAAAGAGTCAAGACCCATCAGTGTGCTGTATTCAGGAAACCCATCTCATGTGCAGAGACACACATAGGCTCAAAATAAAGGGATGGAGGAAGATCTACCAAGCAAATGGAAAACAAAAAAGGCAGGAGTTGCAATCCTAGTCTCTGATAAAACAGACTTTAAAATAACAAAGATCAAAAGAGACAGGGAAGGCCATTACATAATGGTAAAGGGATCAATTCAAAAAGAAAAGCTAACTATCCTAGATATATATGAACCCAATACAGGAGCACCCATATTCATAAAGTAAGTCCTTAGTGACCTACAAAGACACTTAGACTCCCACACAATAATAATGGGAGACTTTAACACCCCACTGTCAACATTAGACAGATGAATGAGACAGAAAGTTAACAAGGATACCCAGGAATTGAACTCAGCTATGCACCAAGCTGACCTAATAGACAGCTACAAAACTCTCCACCCCAAATCGACAGAATATACATTCTTTTCAGTAATACACCACATCTACTGCAAAATTGACCACATATTTGGAAATAAAGCACTCCTCAACAAATGTAAAATAACAGAAATTATAACAAACTCTCACAGACCACAGTGCAATCAAACTAAAACTCAGGATTAGGAAACTTACTCAAAACCACTCAATGGCATGGAAACCGAACAACGTGCTCCTGAATGAGCACTGGGTAAATAATGAAATGAAGGCAGAAATAAAGATGTCCTTTGAAGCCAAAGAGAACAAAACCACAACATACAAGAATCTCTGGCACATATTCAAAGCAGAGTGTAGAGGGAAAATTATAGCACTAAATGCCCACAAGAGAAAGCAAGAAAGATCAAAATCGACACCCTAACATCACAATTATAAAAACTAGAAAACCAGGAGTAAACACATTCAAAAGCTAGCAGAAAACAAGAAATAACTGGGACCAGAGCAGAAGTGAAGGACATAGAGATACAAAATCCCTTCAAAAAATTAATAAATCCAGCAGCTTGTTTTTTGAAAAGATCAATGAAATTCATAGACTGCTGGCAAGACTATTAAAGAAAAAATGAGAGAAGAATGAAATAGATAAAATAAACAATGATAAAGGAGATATCACCATCGATCTCACAGAAATACAAACTATCATCAGAGAACACAATAAACAGCTCCACGCAAATAAACTTGAAAATCTAGAAGAAATGGATAAATTCCTCGACACATATGTCCTCCCAACACTAACCAGGAGAAAGTTGAATCTCTGAATAGACCAATAACAGGCTCTGAAATTGCGGTAATAATCAATAGCTTACCAACCAAAAAATGTAAAGGAACAGATGGATTCACAGCCAAGTTCTACCAGAGGTACAAAGCGGAGCTGGTACCATTCCTTCTGAACTATTCTAATCAATAGAAAAAGAGAGAATTCTCCCTAACACATTTTATGAGGGCAGCATCATCCTGACCCAAAGCCTGGCACAGAGACACAACCAAAAAACAGAATTTTAGGCCAATATGCTTGATGAACATTGATGCAAAAATCATCAATAAAATACTGGCAAACTGAATCCAGCAGCACATCAAAAAACTTATCCACCATGATCAAGTGACCTTCATCCCAGGGATGCAAGGCTGGTTCAACATACACAAATCAATAAACATAATCCAGAATATAAACAGAACCAAACAAAAAACCACATGATTATCTCAATAGATGCAGGAAACGCCTTTGATAAAATTCAACAATGCCTCATGCTAAAAACTCTCAATAAATTAGGTATAGATGGGATGTATCTCAAAATATTAAGAGCTATCTATGACAAATCCACAGCCAATATCATACTGAATGGGCAAAAACTGGAAGCATTCCCTTTGAAAACTGGCACAAGACAGGGATGCCCTCTCTCACCACTCCTATTCAACATAGTGTTGGAAGTTCTGGCCAGGGCAATTAGGCAGGAGAAGGAAATCAAGGGTATTCAATTAGGAAAAGAGGAAGTCAAATTGTCCCTGTTTGCAGATGGCATGATGGTTTATCTAGAAAACCCCATTGTCTCAGTCCAAAATCTCCTCAAGCTGATAAGCAACTTCAGCAAAGTCTCAGGATACAACATCAATGTACAAAAATCACAAGCATTCTTATACACAATAACAGACAGACAGCCAAATCATGAGTGAACTCCCATTCATAATTGCTTCAAAGAGAATAAAATACCTAGGAATCCAAATTACAAGGGACTTGAAGGGCCTCTTCAAGGAGAACTACAAACCAATGCTCAATGAAATGAAAGAGGGTAGAAACAAATGGAAGAACATTCCATGCTCATGGGTAGGAAGAATCAATATCATGAACATGGCAATAGTGCCCAAGGTAATTTACAGATTCAATGCCATCCTGATGAAGCTACCAATGAACTTTCTTCACAGAATTTGGAAAAACTACTTTAAATTTCATATGGAACCAAAAAAGAACCCACAACGCCAACTCAATCCTAAGCCAAAAGAACAAAGCTGGAGGCATCACGCTACCTGACTTCAAACTATACTACAAAGCTACAGGAACCAAAACAGCATGGTACTGGTACCAAAACAGAGATATAGACCAATGGAACAGAACAGAGCTCTCAGAAAAAATGCTGCGTATCTAAAACTATCTGACCATTGACAAACCAGACAAAAACAAACAATGGGGAAAGTATTCCCTACTTAATAAATGGTGCTGGGAAAACTGGCTAGCAATATGGAGAAAGCTGAAACTTTATCCCTTCCTTAAACCTTATACAAAAATTAATTCAAGATGGATTAAAGACTTAATTCTTAGACCGAAAACCATAAAATCCCTAGACGAAATCCTAGGCAATAACATTCAGGACATAGCCATGAGTAAGAACTTCATGTCTAAAACACCAAAAGCAATGGCAGTAAAAGCCAAAATTGACAAATGAGATCTAATTAAACTATAACCTTCTGCACAGCAAAAGAAACTACCATCAGAGTGAGCAGACAACCTGCAGACTGGGAAACAATTTTTGCAACCTACTCATCCGACAAAAGGCTAATATCCAGAATCTACAATGAACTCAAACAAATTTACAAGAAAAACACAAACTCCATCAAAAAGTGGGTGGAGGATATGAACAGACACTTCTCAAAAGAAGACATTTATGCAGGCAAAACACACATGAAAAAAGGCTCATCCTCACTGGCCATCAGAGAAATGCAAATCAAAACCACAATGAGATACCATCTCACAACAGTTAGAATGGCAATCATTGAAAAGTCAGGAAACAGCAGGTGCTGGATAGGATGTGGAGAAATAGGAAAAATTTTACACTGTAGGTGGGACTGTAAACTAGTTCAACCATTGTGGAAGTCAGTATGGCGATCCCTCAGGGATCTAGAACTAGAACTACCGTTTGACCCAGCCATCCCATTACTGTGTATATACCCAAAGGATTATAAATCATGCTGCTATAAAGACACATGCACACGTGTTTTTTATAGTGTCACTATTCACAATAGCAAAGACTTGGAACCAATCTAAATGTCCAAAAATGATAGACTGGATTAAAAAAATGTGGCACATATACACCATGGAATACTATGCAGCCATAAAAAATGATGAGTTGATATTTTTGTAGTAACATGGATGTAACTGGAAACCATCATTCTCAGCAAGCTATCTCAAGGACAAAAAACCAAATGCCGCATGTTTCACTCATAGGTGGGAATTGAACAATGAGAACACATGGACACAGTAAGGGAAGCATCACACTCTGGGGACAGTTGTGGGGTGGGTGGAGGAGGGAGGGAAAGAATTAGGAGATATACCTAATGATAAATGACGAGTTAATGGGTGCAACACACCAACATGGCTCATGTATACATACGTAACAAACCTGAACTTTGTGCATGTGTACCCTAAATCTTAAAGTATAATAATAATATAAAAAAAACTAACAGAGGTGGAACAATAGGCACTGTAACAAATTATTACAAATTTAGTGGCTTAGTACAAGACAAGTGTATCATCTTACAATTCTGTAGTATAGGAGTCCAATTCAGGCCTTGTTTGGCTAAGATTGATGTGTGCACCGAACTGTGCTCCTCTTGGAAGCTCTGGAGCATAATTTGTTTCCTTGTACTTTCTAGCTTCTAGGGGCCTCCTGCATTCCTTAGCTAGAACCCTTCCTCCATTTTCTAAGCCATCAACATCACATTGCTTTTACCATTCTTCTGTCATTTCCCCCTGACTTTTCTCTTTTGCTTCCATCTTCTACATTTAAGGCCATTGTAATGGCATTGATCAAGCTGTATCATCCTGGGCAATCTTCCTATCTTAAGGTCAGCTGCTGAACAACCTTAATTTCTCTTTGCCATGAGCCCTCACATGCTCACAAGTTTTAGAGATTTGGATGAGGGCATCTTAGAAGAGGTCATATTCTGTTTTGTCCCCTCAGCTGGACATTTGGAAACTACCCCAGATTCTCCTCTTGTCCTCATTTTCCCAATTTTATCTGTTATCTGACTCTGTGTAGCTACCACATCAGGGCATCTGGCACAAGTGTTCCTTGGAGATTCTTCAAAAGCCCCTATTTAAAGCAATGGAAAAATCAAGCAGACCATGATTACACATTCATGCCAATGCAGGTAAGTCAGTCATGGCAGTTGCTTTATTTGCATTATATATTGGAATACTAAGTAATGCGTGTTTTGTTGGTGAAGGGAAGTTGGAGGATGTCACAGAAATATTATATAAAAAATTGAAATTAGGTTGGGCATGGTGGCTCATGACTCTAATCTCAGCACTTTTGGGACTCTAAACTCAGCACTTTACAATCTCATGACTCTGATCTCAGCACTGCTGGGGTCTGCTGATCACTTGAGGCCAGGATTTCCAGACCAGCTTGGGCAATATGGCAAAACCCTGTCTCTACTAAAATTACAAAATTTACCATGGCATAATGGTGCATGCCCTTAATCCCAGCTACTCAGGAGGCTGAGGCAGGAGAATCTCCTGAACCTGGGAGGTGGAGTTTGCAGTGAGCCAAGATCATGCCACTGGCTGGGAATATTTGATCTAGACCTGTGCTGTCTATTACATAGCCAGCATCCACATGAGCCTATTTTTGTTTAATTAAAAATCAGTTCTATAATTACAGTAGCCACATCTCTAATACTCACTGGCTTTCATATTGGACAGCACAGAGGTACAACATTTGCATCCTTGGAGAAAGTTCCACAGATTGCAAAGTGCAGGATAGTAATGTGTGTCTCACCTTTACCCAATACCCTCAAGTGTTTGCTAAGTGATTGCAGCTATTGCCTTCCCTTCCTGTGGCAACAGGGCCATTTTCTCCCAGGGTTTCCAATTCTTCCACTTCACCTGTCAGTTTTCCTTTGTCAAAATTGAATGAAAAATTACAGCCTTCTTGCTTCTTCAGCTGTTTACAAAAGGAAAACAAAATTAGCAACTCACAATACGTATGGAATGTATATAAAGTAAGCTCTGTCTTATCTTCTGCCCTTCTGTGTAGTTGGTAACAGCAACCTCATGCAATTTTTCTTTGAGTTCCCTTCTGTCTGTCCTCCCGCTGAGTTAGCACCATGCTGCTCACACATTTGTGGCTTTTCATATAGGGATTAGTGTGGGGATGCATGTTATCTCCCTTACACGCACACTGACACACCCACACTAAACCACACACATCCAATCACACACACATTTGCCCACCCTTTTTTGGTGCTGTTGCTGCTTCAATGTTTGTACTGAAGAAAGTAGCAACCACTTCTTTTGGCTCTAAAATTTAGCCCAGCAATAATTCAAGATATCATTGTTTACTTTATTCAGTTTTCTACTGCCCATCTTTTCTCCCATTACATTCTCTGGAGAATTATTGCCAGTTCCTGTAGTTTTTCATGGCTTTTTTATCATTCCTTTGTTACCCAGTTTTTCTATCTCATCTGTTTTTCATCTCTTTTCTAAAGCAGGACCTGAGGTTTTCTTTGGAAGACCAGATAGTGAATATTGTTGGCTCTGTGGGTAACCCTGATTGCAGATACTTAACTGTGCCATTGAAGGGTGAGAGCAGCTTAGATGGTAGTGAGAAAGTGGACAAGGCTATAGTCCCCCACATCTCAGTGTGCATTTGGCCTTTCCATGTTATTCTAGATAATATTAATTGAGCACATCCTGTGAGTCAGACATTGTGCTGGGTACTTTACCATGAAGTGATACAAAATTACTTCATAAAGGAAAAGACCAACAGTAGATTAAAGACTTCCTCTGTTCACATTGCAGGTAAGTAGCAGAGGTAGACAGAACCCAACTTCCTTTGATTTCAAATCCCTTGTGTTAAGAATACACACAGTGGGGTTACCATTGCATATATCCATCCATGTTCCCACTCATCAGTCATTCGTCTATATTAATTATCTCTGCTAGAAGCCATGGAATAGCTTATGTTTTTTTCCCCAGTTTCTCATATGTTCATTTCTTTTGTGAATCTGTTGAAGTTTTTTGTTTTTTTGTTTTGTTTTGCTTTTGAGTCAGAATATTTCAGCTTACTGACATGTCAGGTAATTCTCTCCTGTCAGCCTCCAATGTAGCTGGGACTCCAGGCACACACCAACATGTTCAGAAAGGTTTAGTATTTCTGTAGAGATGTATTTTTTTGTAGAGAGGTATTTCTTTTTCCATGCTGTTGCCTTGGCTGGTCTCAAACTCCCAGGCTGAAGCAGGCTGCCTGCCTCAGCCTTCCAAAGTGCTGGCATTACAGGCCTGAGCCATTACCCTTGCCCCAATCTGCGAAACTTCATTGTAAGGTCTCTCAGTACCTCAAAATGTCTTCCTTTATGGAATATTTCTTCCATCTCTTATAGCATGCAAAACTCCCTTTCTTATAAATTGGTGTGTCTAAAGGCATATCATAGTCTCTTTTATTTGCAAGGGCATATATTATAGCACACATAACTCAGGTAGAAAGAAGAAAATTAGAGCATAAAGTGCTACGTTGCTTCTCTTTTCTAAGTGACATGAGGGAGACTTGGTTTTAGCTTCCCCCAATGGATACCTAATGGACATTTCTAAGGCAAGCTAATTAATTCCCTGGTCTTCTCAACTCTGTCTATGGTCCTTACCTTACTGTCTACCTTTGTTAAATTTTCTAAGTGTCAGTGCTGGCGCTAACTGCTCCAGTCCAAGTGAAGCCTAGCTTACTCCACCAGACCTTCAGGGTCCTGTGGGCTGAATGTGCCATACTTGTAGATCATGAGAATCTTGTCTGGGATTTTATGTTAGAGGTCTTCTAGTTTTCTTACAGAAATACATAGGATTCTACAAGAAATATCACAGTTATATCATTTGTTTATTCCAGAAATCATTCATCTTCACTAGTATGCGGGACATGGTGACAAGCTTACTGGCATCTCCCAAGTTTAAGTTAGAAAGCAAAACAAAAGAAGAATTATACACCTCTCATTATTCATCTTTGAATTTCAATATTGGCTGCTAAAAATATGCACTATTTTTTACTTCATCAGTAGGCACACATTTAAGACCATGTCTATGATCTTCTACTTTGTAATTGTTGGCCACCATGATAATCCAGTTTTTGAAATGGAGTTTTTGCCAGCTGGGAAAGCAGAATCCAAAGTGTATGTAGAAGCTTACATTTAATAAGAATTTTTATTATATTGTAACAATATAGTGTAATGTGATTTTAGAACTGGAAGATTGGAACAGAGGAGGTAAATGAAATCCAACACAATTAAATGAGGTTTCCTCTGGAGTTTCAGAGACTGATAAAAGCCAGCCAGTGAATATCCTGGGAGTTTTTTATTTATGCTTTAATTCAGCACAGACTAGCATGACCTCTGACTTTCCTATGATATTCAGTTCACTATGTCATCCACCCTGAATTGTTGCCGCTTGAGCACTTAAAAGCCTAGTTCACCTGTAGCAAGTTGGGGCCTTGAGATGTCATCCATGAGTGTTCAGGCAGTTTTCATGAATCACATTTTTCATCAGGACCTACTGGGGTTCATCCACTAAAATTCAGACAGTTTCCATGAATCATGTTTTTGATGAGGACCTACGGGTTTGAAAAAGACCCTCAGTGTCCCCTAGTGGCACTTCCTGGCTGGGTCATACATGCATGCTTTCCTCCCCAGTGACCACCTTGGCCATGCACAGGAAGCTCAAAAGCAACACCAGAGATGATGCCACCTGACTTTCTTGTCAAGAATGTTTCCAGAAACCAGGCTTGGCTCGAGAACATGTTGTCATTCAGAGTAAACAGGCCCATAGATTTTTGTCATGAGAAGAGCCCAGTCCTTTCCAATTTATGTTTCTAATACATTTCTGGAACATTTGCACTGTTTCCCTCAAGCACCCAAGTCAGCTTTAATGGCTTTTGAGGAATTCATATAGTAAGTTGCTTGTAATGCATAATATTTAATTGTGTGATACTTTTCAACTAGTCAGGACTTGTCACCAAAATATGATAGACAAGATTATGTGACAGGTGTTGTTGTGACATTATTTTCTCATATTATGAGAACAATACTCATAAAAATTGTTTTGAGTACTTGTAGCAGTATTGCTTCCTGGGATGCAGCTACTTGTATATAGTTTCTGTGCACTCCACTGTTCCTGTGGTGGACAAAGGAGCACACATAAAAATAATTTGTTGCATACATTGATTTTAATTCTTTCTCCTGCTACCATTCACCTTGTTAAGGCACTTTCACAGTTTGTTCCTAAGCTTTCAGGATTGATCATCATTGTAAAAGAAACTACTGCTTGACTAGACACAATAACATCCATTTATCTAAAGATTCACTTAGGTTTCTCATGACAACATGAGTGAAGTAAAGAATGCTTTAGATGTCAGAGACATTTTGGGACAATGGGCCACCCTCCTCCAGCCCAGGACTGGGAACAGCTTCTTCAACAAAGAGGCTGTCTCTGTTTCCTGTGGCTGTTCTAACAAAGTACCAAAAATTTAGTGGCTTTGGACAGCAGAAATGTATTGCCTCATTTCTGAGAGTCACTGTCTACAATCAAGGTGTCAGTGGTGCCATGCTTCCTATGCAGGTGTTAAGGTAAGAACCTTTTTGGTTAATCTCCAAGCTTCCAGAAGTTCTCTGGCTTGCAACAGTGTAACTCCAGTCTTCCTGTGTCATTTTTCTCCCTGTGTGTATCTGCAAATGATCCTTTTTTCTAAATACATGTATGGTTTTGTTAGGGGCCCACCCTACTGTAAAATGAGATTATTTGAAATAACCATGTCTACATGTAACCTCTCCTTCCAAATGAAGACACATTCTGTGGTACTGTTCACGTGGGATGTCAACAAAGGAATTTTGGAGAGCATACACTTCAACCCATAACTGAGGAGTCATTTTAAAATGATATTTTGAAAGAAAGAATTAGATAAAATGAGAAAACAGACCTCTTGTATGTCTCTTGAAAATAATAAAAAAAGCAAAGTCAAACTTTCCTTTTTCTGCACAAGAAAACCATCCATAGAATTTACAGAACTTATTGTTTACTTTCTTTATTCTATGTGGGTAAGTTAATCTGTTGTTGCTCAGATAGTCATTTATGAGTATCATCATCTGCACCAGTTCATAGCTCATGTTGCTCTTGACCGCATAGATGAGAACATGTGGCTTTTGATCAACATGTTCTTGAAAAGTAGGGGCAACTCCAGCAAGTGGTTTGTGTCAGCATTCATTGCTTCAGGACATAACTTTACCATTTTAGTAAAGTTAATTAACTAATGTTTGGGTTCACAAACTAGAAGATGATGGAAGACAGATGCCAGGCTCTGAGATTGTACACTTCACAATTTGTATGAATTTAAAAGTTTCCATTAATGGGACTACTTTTGTTTTGTTAAGGGAGAAAATATTTTGATGAACAGCTAATTTTAAAACTAAGTCTCACATCGACCAAAAAGTTTATCTGAATAATATCAAGGGTGATGCTACTTTATTTTGAAGTTATTTTCTCACTTACAATGCTTATGTTCCCTTTCTGGTAAAAGTAAGCTAATTTTAAACCCAGTTAATGTATTCAAATCTTCCATCACAAATACATGGCCTTTGACTAATTTGAGGAATATTGTCTCAATGAACTGGTTGCTTTTTTAAATTATTATTTCTAAGAAAAGCATTGCCTTAAATATGTCACATATGAGAATTATTATTCTTCATGGCATAAGGCAAGAAGATGGAATAAATCACTTCTTTGCTGATGTTTATGATTTACATGTGAAAGTAAGGCATGTTCTATAATTTTAAAAATCTGATGATAGAAAAAATATTTGATCTTTGTCAGGAAACTGGCCTTTTGAAGTAACTCCCTTAGGCTGCACAGCTTACCTTTCAGACCGCCTTTTCTCATCATGCAAGGAGGCAGCCTATATAATAGAAAAGTAAATAAAAATGTCATCTGAAATGTTTCCATCTACTTTCCATCTACTTTCAAATAAGTTGCTGTGTTACTACTAGAGATCATGACCTGTCAGGAATTGAATTTTCTGTGATCAAATAGTCATTTAAGAAGAATGTTGCCAGTTGTTTATTTAGTTTGGTTTTTTCTTTGTGATTTTATTGTTGTTGTTATGAAGTCTCACTCTGTTGTCCAGACTGGAGTTCAGTGGCATGATCCTGGCTCACTGCAACATTTTCCTCCAGGGATCAAGTGACTCTCCTGCCTCAGTCCCTGGAATACTTGGGACTACAGGCCCAAACACCATGTGTGATGTGTTTTTGTATTTTTAGTAGAGATGGGGTTTCACTGTTTTCATGTTAGCCAGACTGGTCTCAAACTCCTGACCTTAGGTGATTTACCTGCCTCTGCTTTCCAAAGCCCTCAGATTACAGGCATGAGCCACAGCGACTGTCCCAGGTACTTGATTTTAATGTAACAATCCAAAAATCAATGTCAGAGTCAAGATACGGTAGATAGATATAAAACTAACATGTTCTGCAGTTGGAAATGATATGTGCTAGCACATACATTCACATTAATTCTTTTATACATTTAGAGATATTATAAAAATGTATAGGCAGTGTACACAGGAGTACTCAAGAAGCCAAGGAAACACATGTGTGGTGCTAAGTGTTGCATATATTCTTTTGCCGGTGGCTAGGAATAGTGGTCCTGCTGATTATTTCCTTTCCCTCAGAGAGTAAACCATTGATACTTATACTTGGAAAAAGTTGTAAGTCCGTTTTTGGAGAGTTGTCAGAGAAAATCCAGGATTACATTAATATTTGTACTCATCCTTTTAGATGCATCAAAGGTCTCTGTTAAAGCAATAAAAAAATTGAACAGAGCATGGATACACACTCATATCAATGTAGTACATTGGTCATGGCAGTGCTTTATTTGTATTATATATTGGAATTCTTAGTAGTGCTTGTTTTGTGGGTGAAGGCAAGGTGGAGGAAGTCACAGAACTTTTATAAAAAGTTTGGAATTGCCCTGGGCATGGTGGCTCATGCCTCTAATCTCAGTATTTTGGGAGGCAGAGATGATACACCACAGGAGGCTGGGAATCATCTCTTTGTTCCTATAACAAGATCTTACTGTAAAATAGGTAATTTCCATTGAAAACCAGGTTATACAACCTGTTCTAATGTTAAGCACTTGAACAATTTTTTCCACTCTGAATTAACTTTAAGCAAGTAATTCTAAGCTTTTGTCTTGTGTCCTTGTGTGAAATAGCTACCATCATTTTTACCCCACTTATTTGATATTTACACTAAAGATATTTGTTCAAGATTGTGGCAGTTTAATATTCATTTTTAAAGTGCTGCCAACCACAGCTGTTTTTGTTCTATTTCCCCTATCGGTAGTGTCCAAACTAATATGATATCTTAACCTGTTAGGTAGCACTCATATTAAAACAAACTAAATCCCAGAGCTATGGGTGCAGAAAAAGGTAAAACTCATCTAGAATTCTGGGAGTAATTTCTGCAAGCACATATTTTTTAATATGGTTTTTCCTGCCCTCAATGAGCATACAATCCTGAGGATTATGATGAAATCCAACCAAGAGCAGCAGGATGAGTGACAGCAGGAAGACATGGCCGAGCTGCATGACAGTGACACTCTGAAAATAACCTTTCCTCCAGGCTAATGAACGTGAGGTAGGAACTAGTAATCCACATCCTGGGTGTAAATTAGTAAAGTTAAGTGCCAAATTTCATGTGTGGCCAATTCTTTGAAGGAGCTGGAAGGAAAGTGGAGCATTAATTGGGACCTCGTATGTTGGCTGCAGAGAACAGTATTACAGGTGTGAAGCTGTGAAGAAGAGCACTGGTGCACATGTGTAGAAATATCAGCTGATAGATAGGAGCTGATCATGAGGAAAAATAAGCTGGCTAAGCTTGGATCTAGAAGGCAATGTCCCGTGAAGTCTCTTTAACATGTGGAAAGAATGAAGTCAGTCTTAAAATCAGCCTCCCTTTAGCACATGTACATTAGCACTAAGTTTGTTTTCTGCTTCAGTGCTCCAAAAGTGATCCAGAAGAAATGTGCATATGGAGTTTCATTCTCTTGTCATAGCCAAAATTTCCTAGGATACTTCCTTTGGCATGGACATAGATAATATTGATCTCTGTTTTCCTCATGCTGTACTTGTGATTTTTAACTTTTCAGTCACTTCAACACTTCCTGGTTGTTGGTCCAGGGTTCTAGAAAGCACTGACTGTCCAGACACCACCTTTCACTGGGTAACACACTGGGGCATTTCTCTACTTATCAATTTACTACTCGGTATGACACATTTATTGCAATAAAAGTTACATGGTGGTGCTTCATATAAAAGTGAAAACTTAGGTTTATACAGAAACCTAAGTAGTTTTCTTCTAAGATAAGAAACAGTGGGAATGTTTTGTCTTCAACTAGGAAACATTCCCCAAAGATGAAAGTTAACAAAAATATTTATTTCATTGGAATGCAATTGTTATTTTTTATCCTCTACTCAGAACACTGTAATTATTACTTATGTTATTAAATGCACATTTGTCTCTTCTTCAATTTCTGTAGTTGGCCTTTTTCAATAAACTGAACTCTCTCTATGGAAAATCTTTCCATTCTTAGCTTGCATCTAGCTGGATATATGACAGACTGTATGGACCAACTTCTGTACCACCGGGAACCACACTTTGTTCAAACTGTGGAGCATCATCTATGGTTCTTCTGCCCAGGGTGGCTCTGCAGCTGCTTCTGACTGCTCCTGCTGCCACACTCACTGCCTGCTTTGTTCTGCCAACATTTCCTATTGTATTTTTTATCAAATGTTTCCAGATGGCAATATTGGGTGGGGCCAGTAAGAGAAATGTTTCGATGTAAGTTTTCAAAACTCTATTCCCTATGTGACAGCCACCTCCCCTCACCCATCTTGTCCTTTGATACGTCCATCACTCCCCAGTGGTGGGTCTCATCCACATTCAGTCCAAGCTTCGATTAGCTTCCACAGAATCAGACAGTTACCGACTGCACAGAATGTGAACATCCACAAGAGGCCACAATTTGCTTTATCAAGTCTCATCATTGTGCCAAGGATTTTTTTTTAAACAAACACAAAAATCCTTGAAAGCAAATCACTAAATAATGTTCAGTAATAGAGGAGACACTAAGTAAATAGGTGGCCTAATAAAGATGTCTTGATTTACCCTCTGACAAAGTACAATCCTTCTTAGTATTTCCTCTGAGAGTGATAAGGTTGCCTTCTGTCTTGTGTGAAAAAGAAATGGTTTAACTTCAACTAGTAGACTTTCCACAAGGGTGAAGAAAGTAACACAAATATTAACTATCCCATTAGTGGAATTGTAATTTTGTATCCTCTACACACACATTATATTTCTTAAATCAGCTATCAAAGGCAGATTTGTCTTTTCTCCAAGTTCAGTAGTTAGCCTTTTTCTTAAAGCTGAACGTTGGCTATGGAAAGGCTTTTTATCCATGGAGAACTTGAATTTAGCAGGATGTGTGACAGACTGTATGAAGCAACCCTTGTGCCACTGTTGGCCCTTCCTCCTGCTGGGGCAGTGAAACATGATATATGTTGGAAGAAGTTCATTAATGGCATACAAATGATGGAGTAATTGCTAGTGAGAATAATTCTAATGCTATGTAGAATGAAAATAAAAAAGGTTAAGTCATTTTGAAAAGAATAAAGAAGTAAATTAAATAAGAATGCATTGCAAATGCAGTAGATTCTAATCTTTCATATCTAACATTATTGTTTTAGGAAATCATTTTCTTTCACCAAGAATACAATACTAATTGCATAAAAATCATGTACATATAAATAGTAGTATCTGGTTTTTCCAGGAAAAAAATCCAAGTGTGAATTCTATAGTAGTCAAGTTTCTTATTTTAATTGTAATTAAAGTCGTGGTCATCTCATTTATTAGCTCTCTAATTTACATATGAAAATCAAAGAAACATTTTCAGAAAACCATTACAGTTTATAAATGTAAGGTGCCATTATTGAGCAAATATATTCCTCTATGAGTGGATTTGTCCCATCTCCCATCAACTAATGACGCAGATATATACACTTGTTTAATTTTATTAGTAAGTAATACACTCTTACAAACACTAATTCTCTTCTCCATGTCCATGTTGATTTTGTGTATACATGTGAGTTGGTTAGAATGTGTCTGCCTTATCTCTCACATTCAACAGAAAGATGAGCTAGAGGTCACATTTATATGAATGATTGACTCAGACAATTAGCAGATCATTTTAAGTAACTTGTTAAAATCACAAATATTTTACTACCTAAAATTAAGTTCTATGGTCACACATTTCTGTAATGAAAGTTTTTTTGTATTATTAATATATACCTTCAGGAGAAAATAAATTTTACCATTTACTCTTCCTGCTCTGACCACCTCTGTACTTTCTTTTTCTCAGCCTAGCCTGACAATATCTAAGATGCTGGGATAATTTTAGTCGAGTAGGAGCATATATTATACAAACATAAACACAATATTTATTTATTTATTTATTTATTTATTTATTTATTTATTTTTTACCTAAAGTAATAATAATAATACTAATACTACTACTACTAATAATAATAATAAAAGAAAAAAAAATAAAAAAAAAAGAAAAGGTGAGGTTTATGCTGACACCCTAATGAAGAGAAGTTATCTAGCTGAAGAGCAGCAAAGGAAAATGGATCCATGTGTTTGGTTTCAGATTTCATAAAGACATCAGAGAAAAAAATATATATTTATTTTAAATGTAAAAGTATCTAACTTAAGAACTCACAAAAACTTTGTTTTGCACAATTTAACTTGAGATTTTAGTTGCTCATACAAAACACATGTTCAGTTTATGATATAACCTAAGTTTTATTTTAATTGCTAAGGTTCAGTATACATTTATACATCTTGAGGCATTTAGGTAGTATGTTTTAGGTTTTAGGAATTCTTGCATTTGAGAAAACTGAGTCAACACATTTGCATCACTTTGTGTACCATTACCTGTAAGGTTCCCAAAAGTACTCAAGAATCAAACATGCTAATGTCTCTAGGAAGAGAAATGGATATTCTCTTTAAGGGTGAAGGATACATGAATGCAGACTGAAATAGCTTCCCTCAATTAAGTCTTTATTGCATCAGAAATTGAGTTACATACCAATCTTATTTTAAAAAGTCTTGCTTAATTGAGCTTTTTCAATTTCAGATAAAGTATTTTGAATCTGTCTTAATTATGATATTGAAAATACAGTACTGAATAAAGAGCTCAGGTGGGATACAAAGCATCATAACCAAAAAATACAATACAAAGAGATCTGCCTATTATAGGGTGTATGTGACTTAGATTTGGAGAGTAAAAAGCATCTTGCAGTTGAAAAAGGTTGCTTTGTTAAGTTGATTTTTTTAAGTATACAGTGGGTACAGACTTATTATTGACATAACTTGGCTTTTTAGCAATCATGTGAGATAATCAGTGTGACTTGATAAACCATCAGAGGACAACAAAGGGCATATATTAGTAACATCTCACTGGCTATAGCGTAGAAAATTTCACAATAGACCACAGTAAGGAAGTATTCAAAATAATCTGTAGAAAAAAATTGTGGGTGCTCTATATTAGAAAAGCTGGCAATGTAGAATATATGTGTGGACAGATTTATGAGCTCTTTATGAGTTAGGATAGGCAGGTGTTCGTAATTGGATATTTGAGGAAGTGGAGCAGGAAAGAGATGTTACCACCTATGTCCTGGGTGTGATTTGATAAGCTGAGAGTATAGTAATGCAATTTACTGATAGAAAAAGTGAACCTCTTTGAGCGGATTGCATTTTAGAAACATATGGGGCACCAAATAAAAAATTGTAATGGGGAGTTGGATACATATGTCCAGAATTTGGAATCATCTAAAAGCATACATGTGTTACTACAGAAGTAACAATGAAAAACAGTCATAGAAAGTAATGTCCTAGAATGGAAACATTTTTGGAAAAGTTAATGTTATCATGGCAGACAACATTAAGTTATCCAAAAGCAATCTGTAGCCTCTAAGTAGTTAGACTATCAGGATGTAAGAAAAAGAGCTTT
Source organism: Pongo pygmaeus (assembly GCF_028885625.2). NCBI lineage: Eukaryota > Metazoa > Chordata > Mammalia > Primates > Hominidae > Pongo > Pongo pygmaeus. Next base: position 31,075,905 of record NC_072397.2, on the reverse strand, counting down.
TTTTCTTTTTTATTTTTTATTACTATTATTTGTGTGTGTGTGTGTGTGTGTGCATGTATGTGTAAGAGGAATTCTCGCTGTCTCACCCAGGCAGGAGGGCAGGAGTGGAATCTCAGCTCACTGAAATCTCTGCCTCCTGGGTTCAAGCAATTCTCTTCATCAGCCTCCTGAGTAGCTGGGATTACAAGTGCTTGCCACCATGCCTGGCTAATTTTTGTGTTTTTAGAAGAGATGGGGTTTCACAATCGTGGCCAGACTGGTTTCGAGAAAAATTATAATTTTAAAGAACTATGTTAATGCTCAACACAAATCTTTAGCATTCTTCTAGAATTCTTAGTTGAGTCATCTGCAATAAAATAAGCCAAAGATTTGCACCAGAATTAGTTGCCCAACTCTGCCAGGAGATTCGAAGTTTTATTGTTATAGGTTTCTAGAAACAATCAGACTATACATCTGGAAACTCTATACACACATGCCCACACACAAACACACAATTTTCACTCAATAAACATTATAATAAGCACACTGAAAACCTGATATTAAAATAATTATAAAGCTGTAGAACACAATAATTAAAGGCAAAAGATAATTTTAAATTTTAAACAACAGAAATATTAGATTTTAGCAATTAAAATTTTCTAATTGTTCTTTGGTCCACCATCATAGATTTCAAGGAGATAATTAATGTTGTATGAATGACACTGAGTTCCCTATCAATAGAATTTAATTTATACCATTTTAAAAATTGTTTGTAGTCATATATTGTTTATTACGTAACTTCTTGTATTTGCCCTAAAGTAAGGCTAGATCACATCTTAGCCTCATCTCATCCAAGGAGGTGTTTACATTAAAGGTATACATGTTGACATAATGTGGAAAATAGTTGATGTGGATTAATGTGGGTTTCATGTATAAATTTATTATTCTCTTTATTAAGATAAGCTTGAAATATTTTGTCTAATGAACATTTAGTCTATTCAATAGGCAGTATTCAACAGATATATATTAGCATCTGCTGAGTACCAACACTGTTCAAGGCAGCAGATAACAATATAGGCAAAGATAATATTAATCAAAATTTCACATGAAAACTTTTGATACTATTAATAATGTGGCAAATGACATGATTTTCACTTTATTATAATTTTTAAGAGAATAAGATAATGAAATATGTATTGTTTAAGTGTTAGAAGAAGCCTATCCATGTTATTCTTTACCTGAAATTAGATTATAAAAATTACCTTTTTCAAAAGAAATATATATTATAAATGTTCCTATGGCAAAAAGAAAAAAAACCTGGCCTCTGACTTGGAATATAATATCATTTTATTAAGTAAGATACATGGTAGAGAGAAAAAAACTATTTTATTTATCTGTCATGGTGATGACAAAACAGACAGAGGTCTTCTTTTTGTGATTTTTAATATTGATTCCTGAGAACATAAAACAGTTGGCAGTGTAAATATATTGCAATTTAGCCAGCTGTGAAAGAAAATGACTGATCATTAGTAAATCAGGCAATTTTTATTTTTGTCGTTGAAAATTGTTTTACTCATCGTGTGTGTTCTTTTACTGTCAGAATTGAAATCAATTTTGTACTGCCAATTAATATCACTGTTTTATTATCATGAGATTCTTGCTTTACATTCTAAAATGTTGTCTCTGAAAAATGAGTAAAAACCAAGTAAGTTTTGTTTTTTCTTTAAAAAGGTAGTCATAAAATGCTACTCATATTTAGTAAAAATAATGAGGTGAGTGGGACATGGTGGTGCATTTGTCTAATCGCAAGTAGCTGGAAGGCTGAGGCAGGAGTGTTCCTTGAACCCTGGGGCATGAGGCCTCATTGAGCTATCAGCTATCATCTTGTCCCTGTAGTCCAGCCTGGGCCAGGGAGCATAATCCTAAGTATAGAATAAAAAATAGAACTATGAAAAGTATTATAGCATTACAGTTTTTAATTCACTTGTAGTAATGCATGGATAGTATACTTAACCATAATATTTTAAATTGATAATACACCAAAAGGTCAGATGATTGGGTCAGATTGCTAACTAGCTCCTCAACTGGCTAAATCTGTAATAATTGGTGAAGTATTTGTTCTAACTGTAATTGATTTTTTATTTGTTAAATGGATTTACTAATGCTACCTGCTTAGGAAACTAACTGATATTAATTAGATTACCTCAAAAACTTGTTCTGAATGACACACATTAGGCAGTAAAATATTAGCTACTACATATTGTAAGTTATTTTCATCTGATTATTTTTAAAACTCATAGTGCACATGATAAAATTCCAGAAGACCGAGAATGGCTGTTAGATACAATAGAACACTCTAAGAGTCACTATCAAAAATGAGTATATCAGTGCATAAAATGTATGGTAGTTTTATTTAGCAGTCATTTCGTTGTTTATCATACTGTTTTTTCTTACAATTTTGTAGAAGCCTGTGTCAGAATTAAGAACTCTTTTAGAAAAGAATAATCATGGATGATTGAAATTAACATTTTAAGCTGATACTGAAAATTATTCTGAATTCTATTACATTTATATTTGTATTTTCTTTCAAAGGCTAATGGAAGTCTTAAAAAGAAAATGGATACTTCCCTGCCAGGGGAGACACCATGATCACGAAGGTGGCTTTCCCAAGGAAAGGCAGATCTATTGCACTCTAGATGTGTTGACCCATGAGATTTCCCCAAATGTGGGAAACTCAACTGCATAATTTGTGGAAGTGAAGGACTGTGTTTGTGCTTTCACGTGGGAAAGAAAGAAAGAAAATTGAGTCATTTAGTGTATATAGAAAATTGAAAGAAAACCATAAACTGGAAAGAATTAAATATGCCTACAAAAATTTTTGTCCGCCAGTACAAAACAATAAAACATCAAATTGTTATTTATTAGAAAAATCAAATAGTGCTAGGATGACACTTGCAAATGCTTGAGAACTTTGTCTAGATGAGGTGGCTGAGGGAAGCCCCCAAAGGGCAGCAGATATATCTGGGAAAAAGAGAAGTAATTTTTAAATGCATAAGCCAATGTGTATGTATTAATATTGCCCTTAAAAATATTTATTTTGTGAAATTATTAGCATTGGTTTGTTTGTTCTCGAAAAGCAGTTTCCTTTTGGAAGCAACTTGTGTGAAATGACCTAAAAATTATGTAGTTAAAATAATTCAGAATTTTTCCCTAAATTATAAATCATTTGCAGGAATTGTAAAGATGTTATAGCTGTCAGCTTTCTTGCATTTTTTAAAAGTTTATTCTAACAAAGAAAATAAATTATAAGGTATAAAGTTACTTTTATAATCAAATTGTTGATATTTAAATATTTAGAATTTGGAGCCAGTTGACCATGACGCTTTAGATGGGCATAAGACCTCTCCAACAGAAGATGCTCCATTATATCCTCATTCAATAGGCTCTATGTATCAGCAGGTTAAATAATAATAATAATAATAATTTTCTTTTTCAAAACTCATTTTGATGATTTACTTATATGGTCTTCAATTATTATTTTATAACATATTTTGTAACTTATCAGCTGTGACTGCAAATTAAAAAAAAAATTTCTAGGACAGCTTTGGCAAGATGATCGGAGGAAGAATAGTTTAAGTGGGATCATGTTTTATTTTACCCTTGTGATATTTTATTTGTAATAAGGTGCTACCTTGTCCTAGTTCATAAAAATGTGTGATATTTCAATAAGAGTATAAAGTAATTTATTTAGTCTTTCTTAAAATCCAGTGGCAGTAAAACTTAACAATTTTGCCAGCTTTAATACGGAATTTACCATAAAGAACAAATACTGACCAAAAATATAAATAAAATCCATTTATGAGCACTTCTAAGTTAAAACAAATATTTGTGTTAAAATATTCTGGGAAGATTAGCCACAATGTGAGTAATGCAGATTTCTTTTCTCTTTTCTCTTTTCTTCCCTCTTTTCTCTTTTCTTCCCTCTTTTCTCTTTTCTTCCCTTCCTTCCCTTTCCATTTCTTTTCCTTCCTACCTTCCTTCCTTTCTTTATTTCTTTCCTTTCCTTCTCCCTTTCTTCTTTTGTTTTATTTGTTCTTTTGATAGTTTCACTCTTGTTGCTTAGGCTGAAGTGCAATGGTTGTGATCTTGGCTCACTACAACTTCCACCTCCCGAGTTCAAGCGATTCTCCTGCTTCATCCTCCAAAGTAGCTGGGATTACAGGCATGCATCTGGCTAATTTTGTATTTTTGGTAGAGACAGTGTTTCACTGTGTTAGTTAGGGTGGTCTGGATCTCCTGAGTTCACAATCCACCCACCTCCGCCTCGGTCTCTCAAACTCCTGGGATTACAAGTGGTGAGTCGTTGCACCCGGCCAGGTTAATCATTTAAAGTAACATTCAGCATGACTTCTCATCAAGTTCATGTAGCCAAGGGATGGAATTACCTGAATTACAACAGTTGCCCAGAATAACAGCTGTATTGCTCAGAAACCTTATTTTTTATCACCAGAAAAAATATAAAATGGGGAAAAATGTAAAAAACAAGAAGATTTTAATTATACACGTTCTTCACCTTTAATGTTTGATAGTTTAATTTCTTGTTGAGATAAAGAATATGGATATATTTTAATAGAAATTCTAAAATATTAAAACCAATATGCACAATTTTCCTATGTCACAATGTGTGAAGCATAGTAGATTATATTTTTGTGCTTGGGGTACTTTTGTGGTAGAATTTATTAAGTGATGCTTCTAAAATTTGGTTTCATCTTATCCCAGTGAAGTGCATATTATCAGAATCCACAGTACCTTGAATCACCATTGTGCCAAGATTTCTGACTGCTTTGCTAGCCAGTCACAATTTTCCTTGAGAGCAGTAAGTCTCCTAGTCTATTTCTATATTATTTTAAAGCTTTTGTTGTTAGATGTAGGGTTTACTGAGGATATAAGCGCCTTCAGATTTTAAATAATTCATATAATTTTTTATTTGACTTAATATCTCAACACCCATTGTTGGAAACAATAGGATATGAAGTGTGTTGTGTAGCTTGAGGAACAGCAATTTGTTTGTTCAAATTGGTTAGAATATACTATGTTTTTATCTTTTATAGTACATAAGCAGTAGCATCAACCAGTATGAATGCAACTTGAAGTCTACCTTAGTCGAGACTTATAAATACATCATCAGGGCTACTGATATTTGTACATTGTAATCCAACTATGTTATGGCCCTTCCTAGTTGGCCTATTGTTATTTGCCGTCTATGTTTCTCTTCTGGCCTAGACTTAGATTTTGGAATTTCTGTTCCTTAGAGAGTGTAAGAGAAATATGTGTAGATTAATCTTATCTCTGTATTACTGCTGCATCTCTGTAAGTTTGCTACCTCAAGTGAATGCATCATGTTGTCCTGGTTCTAATCACCTCCCAATCATCCTGGAGAGGATTCTTCAAATGGAAATCACCATGTCCTTCTTTAATGCACCCCTTAAATTATTACTGACATATTTGTGTAAACAGCTTTCCACATCTAAACTTCTATTTATTTTGAAATCTATAACAAATTATTCATACCTATATTCTCCCTCTTATACAATCAAACTTTAGAACCTATTCCTTCTAACTGTATTTTTTACTCATCAACTAACTCACTTATTTGTTTGCTCAATATCTTTCACAGCCTATAATAATCTGTCATTCTATTTTCTACCTCCATGAGATCAACTTTGTTATTTCTCACATATAAATAAAAAGATGCAATCTTTGTCTTTTATATTTCCTGGCTAATTTCACTTGACATATTGTCCTTTGTATGAAGCCTTTTTCTGAGTAATGTTTAGTCAATGTATTGAGGTTTTTATGAAACTGAAATAATCATTTACATGAAATTTACCTTAACTGTGACCAAAATTCTTTGGGTACATAGGACTGTAGTTTGGAAACAGCTAAATGAACAAAGATGTCTTGAAGCTGTCTTAGGACACTAATATTGTACTCTTTTCTGTCTCTTGTCTTACTTAACTTTGGTTTGTCTTCAAATAAATAAAACAATTCTAGTAAATTATCTTGGGTACCAACATTAAAGATCAAAAGAAATCAGTAATGCACTAATTTAACTTTATAAATACAAGGAAAGAGGTTACAAGAAATACCAAAAGTTACTGAATAAGGTGATATACTGTTTATGCTCCTAATTTTCAAAGCACTTAATTTATTTTTTAATTTTTATGATTATTGCTTATTTCAAACATGGACTATTATAACTGAGTTCACAGAGAAGTTATTATAAAAGAGTAATAAAATAATAATATACACTGGACGTAATACAGTAAAGTTTGGTCAAGCAGGCAGGAGTAAAGACAAGTGAGTCCTCTGCCATGAGTAACTTTGGGGGAATAAGTACAGTTTGGGGAGTAAGTTAATTGGTCTTTCTAGGATTCAGAATCTTCTTTTGAGAATAATGCATTTTCCAAATTACATAAGATTATTTACATGATTAAATCAGAATTATTAACATTCAATAAATATGCCTATTAACCATAGTTGTGGAAGGAAGGGGAGCATAGACAGAAGCTCCAAAAGTCAAAACATGTCTGTAGCCATATAGCAAAATATTGTCTGTTTACAAGTATCTGAGAAATTTCTGTATGCTTTTAATTTTGTCTTAGATTTGTGACAAAGAAAGAAACAATACCCACGTCCTGCCCTGGAGAAGCTGATTGCATAGAAAAAGAAACAAGGCAGACATATGTGCCACAGTATGTTGCCGAGACAACATAAAGCAAAAGCAACCAAGTACAAAGGTGAGATATCTAATTTGCAATTTTATATTCTGTCTGTTTCATTTGCTTCTTGCTGGTATGATTAACCATCACTATATATGTTAAATTCAACACCCTAGGGGGCACACAGGCTATAGTACCAGAACTTACGTTACAATTTTTCTTCCAATAGTGGTTGTTAAGGAAGTATTGGTGAACATCCCATATGAAGACTCTACTAAAAGTAAAGCTACCACGACTGCGATGTTTGGATGATATAATTTACTGGATCTAGCAAAGAGAAAGAAAGTGTGTGTTTTGTAATCCTATATATGATAAGTGCTGAGAAGCTAGTAGCTAAAAGACAAACTATTTCTGCCCACTGAAAGGAAAAAAAGAAGAAATTGTAGAACCATTTACTACAGTTAAAATATTCTAATTTTTAAATTTAGTTTCTATCAATATCTGTACAGAAAGGTAAAAAAAAAATAACAATAATAAAGATCTTGAGTATAAACATTACCAAAATTTAGGTATCCCATATTCTCTTATTTGGAGATGTATCCTAAATAGGTGACCTACCACTATGATCTAACTTTTTACCATTTTATATTCAAATGAATACCTTTCATAGGCAGTTTCATGATAATTCTTAACTAATATTTTTTACAAGTTCACATAACATAATTTGAAGAAGAAATTTGTTTCTTTAGCAGAAAAAGCTCTCATTTGAGAAAAATATAGAGAGAATTTTAGAAAAAGCACAGCTTATGAAACAGATAACATAAATATATCAGTCATAGTATCTCAGAGATTTTAGCCATATTATGAAGAAGATCTTCCCCCATAATTCTTTCAAAGTACAGTAATTTCTGAGAGAAAAATAGTAGCTGCTATCAGAATCTTCGAAGTAATAATAATTAATAATTAGAGTTTACCTAACTGTTCTGCTTCTCATCTTTGAAAACTCATTGTCTATATTTTCACCTATGCATTCAATTGCAAGAATACTGTTTCTGGTGGAAACTATATATATATATATATATATATATATATATATATATATACACACACACACACACATACACACACATAAATTATATATATTATATATAGTTTATACTATATAAAAACTATATATAATATATAATTATATAATACTATATAGAGATTTATATATAATATATGGATTTACATAATATATTATATAATTATATATTATAAAATGTATTATATATAGTGTATATACAATGTATTATATGTGGCTGTTGGACCACAGAATTCATGTGAAAATTAGCACCAGTATTTTTGAGTCCCATAAGTTTTTCTGGTGGGTGAGATCTAACAGAGAGCAGATATTCCCACTCAAAAACTGCTCACAACCTGAGATAAGAAGAAAAAATAATGCTTGTAGTATGAAAATAATTCTGTCCACTTGTCTTTTCATCAAGTGACAAATTAATTTCAACAACAATTCATTTATCAATACAGCCATTTTTGAAGGAGTATTTTAAATTTTGATATTAACAACAAATCCATTAACTATACAGATTTTTAACTACAGATCCCTTAGGTTCATATTTTAATGACATTATCTGTTTGTTTTTTAAAAAAATTTGTTTGTTTAAAAAAAATCTTTTGATTATATACATTTACTATGTCAATGCAACTGTAAATAAATTAACAAAAACAAAAGTGTTTTTATAGAGGAAACTCTTCTTTGTACATAGATCCCACAAGACAAATAAAGATCTGACCTTTTAAGCAGTGAGTTTAGCTAGAAAATTCTGCAATGTGCTAGAAAATACATTCACATAGATAAAAACATAAACAAATATAACTTCACGTTTTCCAATTAAAGATCTGTACAGAATGTGTTGTGAATTGTATTCTTAAACCTCAGTTTTCTCTTGAAATGAACTAAATTTTGTTATCATTTGTTAATTTACTTATATGACTTCCCACCCTGAGTTTCAATTCTATGTAAGATTTGAACATTACTACTTACTTTGTTGGACAGAGGTTGATATTTAGAAGTAATACAATGCACTCAAAGTTTCTCTTCTCACATTATGATTTTTAAAGCCATACCTCTCTTAGAATTTAAATAAAATAACATTAAGCAACTTCAAGGCTTGGCTTATTAAAATATTTCTCATGAACACATTTTAAATACAAACATTTTGTACCATTAAATTTGGCTACTTTTTACACTAAGGTTTCAGTGTTTTTTAACATATGATTCAATAAAACTCAGTTTAGTTAACACCAAGTATAGGGGAACACTTAAGAAATACATATATTTTTAATTTAATATTGTCTGACATAAATTATTTTAAATATATACCTGATAGCTAATAAAATGGTAAACTAGTTGATCAAAAACAAACTAAAAAAAGAGTTAATTTTTTTCTAAAGGAAAATACACTTTCAAAGTAAACTCTTATTAATGAACAAAAACAGCTTTATAATTTAAAAACTCCCTAGGTATTCCTTTGTCTATATAATATATTGCATTCAAATTCAGGAGTTTGAGACCAGCCTACCCAACATGGCAAAACTCAGTCTGTACTAAAAATGTCAAAAAAAACCCCAAAAAAACCGCCAGTTAAGCTGGCAGGTGCCTGAGCTACCAGCTACTCAGGAGACTGACTCAGGAGAATTGCTTGAACCTGAGAGGCGGAGGTTGCAGTGAACTGAGATCCTGCCACTCCAGGTTGAACAACAGAGAAAGATTTAATCACACCCCACTCATGTGCCAAAAATAAAAAATAAATAAATGAGAAAAGATCAAATTAACTGTGAATACATTTGGTATTGTTTATGCCAGTTCACCTGAGCAAAGACAAAATCCATGTACTGATGGAACTTACATTTTTGCTTTAGTGGAAAGTAGTGACAATATCTAGTGATTTTATTTTTATGTAAGAAGGATAAGGATTTTGGGTTCATTTATCAGCAGGTGAATAGCATAAGCTCAAAGGAGATTTGAGCAAACTTCTTGAAACAAAAAGGAGCGGAAAACCGCTGAAGTCACAGTGTATACTGAGGCTCTGAACAAGAAAGAGGATGGTAGAAGAAGATATGAAAAGAGAATAAGAAGAAAATAATATATGGTTTTTTGTGACATTATAAAGACCATGGTTTTAGCTTAGGAAAAAGGGAAGCTGATATTGAATGTTCATAGGTAGAGTTACTTTTTAAGGTAAGGGCAACATTCTATATTTAAATAATAGTGATGGTTTCATAACACTGGGAATATCCTGCAAATCACTGAATGTGTACTTTAAAATGGTTAATTTTATAGTATCTGAGATATAATTCACCTAGTTGTAATAGTAGTGATAGTGTAATACTTGTAATTGTGTAAGGTAGGAGATCAGTAAAGAGGCTGAGTTAATCAGATGAGAAATGTGGATAACCTGTATCTGGGTGATAGCAGGAAAAATAGGGAAAAGTGGTTAGATTCTGGACCTGTTTTAAAAGGAAAACATGCAGAATTTGAGGATCAATAGAAATGAGGAGATGAAAAGAAAAGCATCAAGGATGACCTTACAGTTTTAGGCCTTTGCAACAGGATGTAATTACTATCAGGTTAAATGGGATACACTTGGGGGAAGATGTTTGGAAGAAGCACCAGAATTCAGTGTATAGCCTTGAGATCAAATTGCCTGTTAAACATGAGTATGTGTAATAGAGCCATATATGATTTGGTCTTTGGTAAGAGAGTGGCAGGAGATTACCATTTGGGACTCATAGTACCATTCAGAAATCCATCGTACAGGAAGAGATAACTGGAGATTGAGAGCAAATTTATCAAAAATAGTTCAAGGAAGAGGGTGAATAAGAAGTAACTTATATTTGGCCAGGCCTGGTGGCTAGCCCCTCCAATGCCAGCATTTTGTGAGCTTGAGGCAGGCAGATGACTTGATCCTAGAATCTCAAGTCAAGGCTGGTATACATGGGAGAGACCCCATTTCTAACAAAATTAGCTAGTCTTTGTGCCTGTATTCACAGTCACCCAGGAGGCTGATGTGGAAATATCACCTGAGCATGGGAGTTTGAGGCTGCAGTGAGTTCTTGATCACACCACTGCACTCCAGCTTGGACAACAGAGGAAGACCCTGTCTCAGTAAACAAACAAACAACAAAGACAAGAAATTAAAAATATATATATAATATATATATAATATTTGGCAAAAAATGTGATTATTTTAAGTATAGTATATTTGGTAGACTGTTGGGGATGGTAAGGTAAGTGGAATTTTCAAGTGAGAGCATATTATCAATGGAAAAAATATTCACCTGAAATTCAATGTAACCTTTTAAATTTACCAGTTAGGGTGTCACTCATGGCCTTTGAGAAAGGACTGTGACTTCATTGTTGTGGGATAAAACCTGAGACAGAATATGAACTGATGGAAATAAAATAGCTAATAGAAATTCTCTGTTGAAATTAAAAGCAGAGAAAAATGTCAGTACCAAAAGAGACAGTCTCTGCTGTGGATCGTAAAATATGGAGTTTTTATATATGTGAGATAAAGAAATCAGGGCAGTGAAGAAGAGAATAAAAGAAATTATACGGAAGAGGAAAAAAATCAATCACATTGATGGATTGGGTCCAGGAGGATGTATTTTAAAATATGATAAAGGTTTTGTCTTTGAATAAATACATGCATATAGTTAAAGGTGTGATTTAGATCAGAATAACAAACAACAGAAGTTGAGGAAATTAATACTCTACTTTAAAACTTAACAAATTGGAGGAAAGGATGTTTATGGTAAGTTATGAGAATAAAAGCAATGCAAAGAAAGTTCAGGAAATGAACATCTTATAAAATAAAAATAAAATAGATAACTTCTTGATTCTTCCCTCCCTCTTTTTTAAACTACTACGTCTATTTTTCCCATTGATATTTTAACAAATGACCACCATCTTCTGGGGAAATATTATGTTGTCTCTCTGGTAATTTGCATTGCATTCTTACACATTTCATGTCTTTTTATTATATTAACAGAATTTTTAGTCCGAAAAGTTTTCTGTCTAAATTCCATTCCAATATTTACTTGATTTAAAAGTACTGTTGCCTTTTGTCTTCCTTCCTATTCATTTTTGTTGAATATTGCTTCCCACCCATAATGACTAATTGACCTTCACAAAATTTCTCTGATAGTTTGTCTAGAAAGAACCTATTATGACCTGCTTCATACGGCCCCCCAGCAAAATAGAATTTACATGTTCTATAACCATGCAAAGTCTAGATTTCCATTCTATTTAAATTGAAACTTTACTTGATTAATAACTTCAGTGCATCAAGCCAAGAAACAGTATTTTAAATGCAAAATGACTAACATCTAACAAGTGGAACTTAAAGGACTCACTGTTTTGTATTCCTTTCCAAATAAGAAATATCTGCTAGATAGTTTTCTTAGTGTCATGGTTGGATTTGGCTTAGAACTTGTGCCGTTTTTTTTTTTAGTCAATGTCGGCGGCAGACATTGGCTGCAGAGCACAAAAAGAAAACTTATGAGAAATATATCCCTTTCTTCTTACTACTTGAATACAGGAGTATCATCTTGGTGTTAAGAGGTAGTTTAGACCTCATAGAAGGTTTATTGTCTATTTCCTTGAAACAATGTTTGCTGAAGAAATAATATGTCAAGTTATTTGACATATTGACTAAATTATGTCAAATGCTTAAATTGACTGCATTATGTCAAGTCGTGGTTCACTATTTCCTAAACCAGATATATGTATTTGTATTGTGATTAGGGATCCATATTTACCTTTTTACATTTTCCATGTATAGTGAATTATACAGAATCTTGTTTTCTTCTCTTTGGATTTGATATGGAAATATACTGGATTCACTGACAAGAAGTGTTTGAATTAGCAGCATGCTGAGAATGGACACCATGTTTGAAGAGACTGATAAACAAATTACAGGAGGAGTTTTATCTTTGGAAGAAAAATTGGTCCTTGGGCACAGACCCCATATGAGCTTTGCTTCCTAATGTTTTCCAGCAAAGACTTTAGAAGAAATAAATCTGCATTACTTTTTTTGGCACGTTCTTCCTTTAGGACCTACAGTGATGTAAGTGACACAAATATCTCTCATTCTGTTTCCAACAAGTAAATAGAATACATATAGTTCACTAACAAGATTAAGGATGGGGTAATCATCATTCCTCTAACTGAAATGCATCCCTGTTCAGTTTTATTTAGCTTTCACAATTTTGAAAATTTTCCTATTCAATTTTTATCAGTCATAAGATAATAGTTTTTAAAAAATGAAAATGGGATTTAGTTAGTGGTTTTTTCTGCTCCCTTTAATATTATTCTCATTCAGCCTAATGGGCATTCTAAATAGTAATGAGGGATACGAATATAACCTTAAATTAAGGAATGAGGGTAGAGTGAGAGAGAAGAGAGTATGGCTCAAAAATAATCTCACAAGTTTTATTTGCCAACTCATGTGATTTAACATGTTAGTGGTAGATTTTCTAGTCATCCTAAATTTGGAGCTGTGACTTGGAATATCAAAATTAGCTAAACAATTCATTTCCATATGATTTCTGTCTACTACTATAATGATTTTCACGAGTACTATAAATTTTCTAACAACTAATTTCATTCAGATCTGCATTTAGACTTCCAAGACACTAGAATGTATAAAAAATATGTACGTTTTATAGAATAAGGAGTCACTGGGGATAAGTGTTACTTTTCTTTGAAAGGTAAGTGCAGAAGTTTATAAACACTTGCAAAAGTGTGCAATCTCATGATTTAATCTTCTATGCAAATAAAAATTAGTAATTGCTAGGGCAATTGGTGACACTAGCAGGGCAATAAACACTCCTGCAAAGCCAAAGAATTAATACCAGTGATAATGGATGAAGTGATTTTGGGCCATACTCTGGAGATAATTTAAGTTTAATTGACTGAATCTCCTGAAATAAAAGGATTTAGGCAGAAGGAACAAAAAAATGAACAATACATTAGCCAGAAAACTCAACCGATAAATAAAACACCTGAAAATATTAGAACAAATAAATCCCGATGTAGTAAAAACACACCTAGTTGTGTTGCTGTAGTTGTTGTTTGGAGACAGTGTCTGTCACCCAAGCTGGAGTGCAGTGGTATGATCTCACTTCCCAGCAACCTTCAACTCCCAAGTTCAAGAGGTTCTCTTGCCTGAGCCTCCCAAATAGCTGGGGCCACAGGCACACACCAACAAGCCCAGCTCATTTTTGTGTTTTTAGTAGAGATGGCATTTCACTATATTGGCCGGGATGGTCTCAAGCTCCTGACCTCGTGATCCACTCACATGGGCCTCCCACTGTTGGGGTTACAGGCATGTGCCATCGTGCCTGGCAAATTTCTTCTTTGTTACAAGGTTAATTTAAGAAATTTTATACATTTCTTAAATTTGTTGCAATAGGCTGAGCATGGTGGCTCACACCTCTAATCCCAGCACTTTTAAAGGCCAAGTCATGCAGATCATCTGAGGGTGGCAGTTCGAGGCCAGCTTAGATGACATGGTGAAACCACCCCTACTACAAATACAAAAGTAGCTGGGAGTGGTGGTATGCCCCTGTAATCCCAGCTACTTAGGAGGTTGAGGCAGTACAATCACTTGAACCTGGAAGGTAGAGGTTGCAATTCCGTGATGATGAGAAATGTTGAGATATTTATATATAGTGTGTGTGCACACACAGCTACAGACACACACACACACACACACTACACCTGTTAGCTGTGTATATGTATTCTTTGGTAAACAGAAGATACTTATTTTTAATTGGGTTATTATTTTCTTGTTCTTTTGAATCTGTTTTTCTTTCCTTGTACATTTTGATTAACCCCTTGTCTGATGGACAGTTTGCAAATATTTGCTCTCATTATATTAGTCTGGTGATTTATTTTATTTTATTTTTATTTTTTTCTGTAAGGAATTTTTGTAGTATCATATAACCTCATTTTTCTGTTTGTGCATTTTTTTTTTTGCTTGTGTTGTTGAAGTCTTATCCAAAAAATATTCTTGCCAAGACCAAGTTCATTAAATGCATCTTGTGATTTATTCTACTTGTTTCACAGATTGGTGTTGTCATTACATCTTTAATTTTAAATGTTTTTAAATATATATTCTTATAGGTCAGGTCTCACTATATTACCTGGTGTAGACTGCAATGGCATAAGTGTTTCATTCTATAGTTTGAACAGTTAGGCTCAGGTGATCCTCCCTGCTGGGACCCCTGAGTAGCTTAAATTATAGAGGCACACCACAGCACTAGGCTTTTTAATCCATTTGAGTTAATTTTTGTATTCAATGAGAGACAGAGTTCTAATTATGTTCTTCTGCATATAGTTGTCTCATTTTCCCAGCACCACTAATTGAACAGACTGACATTTCCTCATTTTGTTTTCTTGGCACCTCTGCAGAATATCAATTGGCTATACAGGTGCAGATTTATTTTTGCTCAGTGTTATCTATTGTATTGGTTTATAGCATTGTGACATCCCAGTTCCGTGGATTCAATCCCCAACCCCATTGACATCTTCGGGATAGCTTTGACTATTCATGGTTTTATTTTTGTGGTTTCATATTTATTTAGGATTTTTTTCAATTTCTGTGAAAAATGTCACTGGTGTTTTGATAGAGACTGCACTCAACTTGTGCACTTCTTTGGATCATATAAACATTTTAACCATATTGCTTTTTCCAGTCAATGAACATAAATATATTTCCACTTATTTATGTCATTTTAACATTTTGTTAGTGTTTCATAGATTTCAGAATGCAGATTTTTTTTATCTCCTTGGTTAAATTTACTCCATTTTATCCCCCATACTTATTGTGAATGAGATTGTGTTCTTAATTGTTTGTTTTTTGATATTTTGCTGTTAGTGTATGGAAATGCTATGCAACTTTATATGTTGATTTTGTAAGCTGAGACTTTACTGACCTTCTGTATTAGTTCTAACTACTTTTTAGTTGTGTGTTTAAGGATTTCCATAGTATGTCATTAGCATATATGGACAACTTTACTTATTCCTGTCTAATTTGGGTAGGTTTTCTTACTTTCTTTTGTCAAATTGTTCTGGCTAAGGACTCTTATTGTTACATTAATAGAAGTAGTGAAAATGAACATCCTGGTCTTCCTTCAGATCTTCACAGAAAAGCTTTCACCTTTTAATTCCCTTTGAGTGTGATATTAGCTAAGGGTTTGTATATATGGCATTATCTGGTTATTTGGGTCTATGTCTTTTGTTGTGTTGAGTTACAGTTGCTCCACGCATAATTTGTTAAGAGATTTTATTGAGAAAATGTTGAATTTTGTCAATTTTTTTTTTCACTTATTGAAATGACTGCATGGATTTTGTTCTTTATTTTGTTGATATAATGTATGACATTTAATGATTCTAGTGTGTTAAACCATTCCTGCATCCCTGTAATCTCACTTGATCACAGTGAATGATTTTCTAAATGGTCATTATAAGTAATTTTCCCAGTATTTTATTGAGGATTTTTACATTATGTTTATCAGATATAATGGCCTATAGTTTTCTCCTTTTTCTTGTATCCTTGTCTGGTTTTGTAATCAGCATAATGCCATCCCGATGAAATGAGTTGGAACAGTTCCCATATCTTCCTTTTTGTTTTATGTTTTGACTAGGTTAAAAAAAAAGTGGCAGTAGTTTCTTTTTGTGGTAGGTAGAATGAAGCAGTGAATACATCAGGTCCTGGGCTTCTTTTTCATAGGTGACCTTTTATTGCTGATTTGATTTCTTACTATTAATTTGTTTCTGGATATCAGTGATGGTATCTCTTTTATGGCTCTGATTTCCTTTATTAGGGACTTTGTTTTCTTTTTTGTTTTTTTTTTTATTTTTGAGTTTAGATTTTTATTTTCTAATTCCTTCATTGAAACATCAAGTTGTGTATTTGATATCTTCTTGTAGTTGAAGGCATTTATTGTCATAACTTCCCTCTTAAAACTGCTTCGGTTGAATCTCATAGGTTTTGGTGTGCTGTGTTTCTATTTTTGTCTCAAGAAATATGGTGTTTCCTCTTTAATGTCTTCACTGACTTATTGGTTATTCAGGAGCATGTTTAATTTTAATATACTTATGAATTATGATTTCAGAAGAGATACTTGATATGACTTTGATCTTTCCAAATTCATTAAGATGTGATTTTTTTCCTAATGTGTGACATATGCTGGAAGATGTCTCATGTATGCAGTGGATAAAAATGTTTATTCTATAGCTCTTGGATGGATAGTTCAATAACTGTTTTTAGCATTTTCTCTACATCGCATTTTCATCCAATGTTTACTTATTAAATTATGTCTGCATTATCTATTCATTGCTGAAAGTAAGGTGCTGAAGTTTTCTAGTATTATCTTGCATTTTTTTCTTCCTGTGGATCTATTAACATTTGTATTATGTATATGCATATATTACTCATATAGATGAATTCCTGTTATAGTATGTTATTTTTTTTCTGCTGCTTAATTCTGTATCGTCTCTTTGTCTTTGATGTTTAGTGGCTTGATAATATTAAATCATGGGGATCTTTTTATAGCAATTGAATGCGATTGTAAGCCTTCGATATTCCTATATCAGAATATTTATATTTTATTTAAGTTTGAAAGGCTTCTGTTATTATTTCTTCAAATAAGCTTTGTACTCTTTTTTTATATTTTTTTTCTGGGATGCAGGTTTGCTCTTGTCTCTCAGGTTGGAGTGCAATGGTGGGATTGTGGCTCACTGCAACATCGGCTTCCTGGGTTCCAGTGATTCTCCTGGGTTCCAGTGATTCTCCTGACTCAGCTTTCTGAGTAGCTGGGATTACAGATGTCCAACAATACACCCGGCTAATTTTTGTTTAATGATAGATAAACGGTTTCACCATATTGTCCATGCTACTCTCAAGCTCCTGATAACATATGATCCACCCACCTTGGACCCCAATGTGCTGAGGATATAGGCATGAGCCATCACACCCAGCTCTACCACACTCTTCAATGCCACCGTCTGATATATTTGCTCTTTGGAGGTTATCCCATTAATCTTATGAATCTTATTTATGTTTTCTCCTCTGACTGTACATTTTAAATTGACCTGTCTTTGAGTTTTGATGCTTGACCACTTCTATAGTCACTGCTGTCAATTGCATTTTTTATTTTGTTGTGTTTTATTCTTCAAGATTTCTGTTTGTTTTTTCCTCCCATTTTTTAATCTCACCTGTAAGTTTCTCTGATAAAATTCAGAGTTCTCTGTGTTTTGCTGAAGTTCACTGCATTGTCTTAAAACAAGCATTTTGAATTTCTTGTCAGGCCATGTGTCCATGCCCATTTCTTTTGGGTCAGTCACCAACAGCCCTTTATTTTGACCACTTGATGACATCATATTTCTCTCATTGATCCTAATGCTTGTGACTATGCATCAATGTCTATGCAGTGATGTAGGTGCCTAATTCAGTGTTTGTAGTTTGTCTTTGTTTGGAGGCTTTCTTCCACAGTAAGGCTGTCCAGAGATTCAGGGCAAGGAGAAGAAGGAAATTAAGGTCTTTAAGTCTATGATAACTTCAGCCCTGGTAGCATGAAGGGAAACATTAATGAGCAGACTTTCATGGCTGGAGTAATTTGACCGACAATGTTGACTCAGTGCAAGGTTGCACCTGCATCACACAGTTGAGCACTGGGTGCACTCAAGGCCTGTAGCTTCCATGGTCTCCCCTCTGACCTTTATTTGGTGCCTGAGGTTACTGTAGTCAATCAGCAGGAATATTGACTGGAACTCAGCTCCATTCTGCTGAGGTCATAGTTTCTTATCTGTTGCCAGCGTTGGTCTACATGATTACCCCTGGGTATCAACCTCATAAAGTGCTGGGGTAAGGGGACAGGCAAATAAAAGTCCCAAGGCAAAATGTACTATGCCTACTTCCTTTGCCCAGGCAAGCCTCCCACCTCCACCTCCTGAATAGTTGAGACTACAGGAAAGTGCCACCATGGCTGGCTGACATTTTTGGTGTTTTGTTGTTGTTTTTCTTGGGCTCAAGTGATCTACTCACCTCAGCATGATAAAGTGCTAGGGTTACAGGTATGAGTCACCACAGCCAGCTAAAATTTACTTTCTAAAATTTAACTTTTAGGTCATTTCTTTTTTTCAGTCTTATTTCTCATAAATGCAGTTAAGAATGTTATTGCTTTAGAGTTTCTCTTTGGGTATTCCTGAAGGAATAAATGGACTCTTGATATTCATTTTCTAAATAGTGTTAGAAAATGAACAATTACTTTAGATGAGTAAAGACTATTTGGCCTCTTTTTGTTTTCTGACTTCATTTCATTGTGTATGAAGACTGTGTTATTTTAACCCTCCTGTATACATGAAATGAATTTCTACTTTTTCAACTGAATGTAGTAGAAGATTGTTTAAACTGATTATTCAGCTACTACATAATTTTGGTTTTCTTCCTTGTGCATATTAGTCTAGTTATTGGGATAACAATGTCAAAATTAAATTAATTTTCATCTTAAAAAGTTTCTGATAAAATTACCTAAATACACACAAACAAAAACATGCCCACACATATCACTTAATTTCTAAAACTTTTAATTTTTCTGTTTCTCTAGCACCTTGTATTCCATCACTCAGCAAAATCTGGCAGCACCACTTCCAGAATTTACTTGGACTCCACAGATTATTTCTGATTTCCTGTTATCACCATTACACTGTAATTTCCTACTTTACACTCTAACTTTCCATAAAAAAGAAACTACCTTTTCAATATCTAGTTCAGGTAATTTTATTTGTTCTTAATTGAGACTTCTTTCTAGGTGCTGTCACACCTTATAGCATCAGATATGAATGTCTCTATCCAATTTCCTGTGTTCCAGTTATTTTATTTTGAGGGAATGTGTATATACATTTATAAATTTGGGTATGTGTGTATTCACTTATTATTTGTTTTTCCCAGGTGTAATATATGTTTTGCATGCAGATATTTACTAAATCCCTGATAATGGAAAGATAACAGTTTTTTTTTTTCCTTTTTGTAAGTAAATTATTTTCTGAAGGAGGTGGGTTGGGAGAAATATATCTTAACATGGCAAGTTTAAAAGAGAAAGTGGCCATTACTAATGAAAATTATTCTCTAACATTTACATGTTTATCTTTAATAGCATTGCTGATGCATACTCCCTCTTCTCAGTTGTGTAAGTGCCATTCACTGCAACATACTGGCCATCCACACTGTCAACGACTTTGCTGCCATTAAGCTACAGGTGATAAAATTCATCTATATCTTGATATGGCATTCCTTGGTGATTATCTCACATGTAGAGGCTGTCATTTTTCCCTGCATCTCTGAAACAGGGGAGCTTACATTTTCTATTAATCACATATTTTGTGTTATTGTTGACACCATGGCTGGAGTTTTGGAAAAGTGGAGCTCATCTTCCTAGCAACACAGAAAATAATTCCAGCTTGGTGGGTAACTATGGATGCTTATCTTAATCATGCTAGTATATGCTGCCATCAATTCTCCTGCTGGTCAGCAGTGAAACTGCAGCTGTCAAATCAGGAATTGATAAGAGGCCAACGTGGGCCATACAATCCTACACTACAGTTTTCAGTTTTTAGAAAATGTGATAATAATAGTGATATTTAGATACTCTGGAGGAAACACTTTACTGAAGTCTTGCGACTAAATAACTGCTGTGTAGCTCATCATAACCTACATAGTAGCCATTGGCTTTATGCTCCTCTTCTGTCAGTATTTGCAACCAATGTGGTCAGTCAAAGTATTGCCAGGAGATACTGAAAATCATCCAGAAGCACTGTGATATAGTGTAAGCATCTGGAGAAAATTCCATTAAAATAATAAATGTAAGCAGCTGAGGAATTACTATCACTCATGGAGAAGGGTTAGATATTTTCAATAAATGAGTATGCTATATCCATATATACTTTCACAGAAGATAGAGAAAAGAGGGTGAGTGTGACTTTATAAAGATACTCATAAAAAATTATAAACAACAAAATCTTAGAAGTAGTTTCAAATAAAATTGACTTTTCTAATGTGACTATGCATTAATAATTTTTGTTTTCTTAAATATAATTGTACAACTTATTAAACAAAACAAAATCCAAACTCCATCTGGCTCCAAAAACTAAGCAGAAAAAATAACCATAATACATTTTTCACCTAGTACATTTTTGGAACTTATACCTTTAATTTCATAAGTGTTTGTAATATAGCATATAGATTATCAGTGAACATTTTCTTTTCACACTTTTCCCTCTGTGGTGCAGAAACACTTCAGTTTGATGTAATGTGATCCAATTGTTTTTTGTTGTGCTTTTGTAGTCTGTGCTTTTGGGGTCATAGAATTGAGTTTTCAAAAATACAATTAAATTAAAAATAAGAATTACCACATAATCCAGTTACTCTACTTCCAAATATGTACTCAAAGGATATAAAATTAGCATGTCAATGAGATATCTGCACTTCTGTATTCATCTCAGCGTTATTCATAACAGCCAAGATACGGTAACAACCCAAGTGCTCATCAATGCAGCAACAGATAAAGTGTGGCACATATACAGAAGGAGATATACTATACAGCCTTAAAAAAAGGAGAAAGATATTTTATTTATTTGTGATCAAATGAATGGAATTGGAAGATATTTTGCTCAGTGTAATAAGAGAGGCATAGAAAGACAAGTATACAATGATCACAATTATATGTAAAATCTAAAAAAGTTGAACTCATTCAAACTGTGAATATGACAGATGTGGTGGCTCATGCCTGTCACTCCAGCACTATGGGAGGATGAGGTGATTGGATAACTTGAGGTCAGAAGTTTGAGGCCACAGTGAGCCATAGTTGTGTCACTGTACTTCAGCCTGGGCAATGCAGCAAGGCCCTGACTCTTTCTACAAACACACAAAAAGTAGTCAGAGATTGGAGTGTGTGGTGGTGATGGGAGTGGATAGAGAAAGGGGAGGTGTTCATCAAATGACAACAAATTTCAGTGAGACAGGAAGAAGTTCTGGTGATCCTTTGCACCGAATGGTGATCACAGTTAATAAATGTCAACTTCAAAATTGTTTAATAAAAGAAGGTCAGGCATGGTGGCTCATGTCTGAAATCCCAGCACTTTGAGTGGCCATAGAGGGAGGATCATTAGAGGTCAGGAGTTCCAGACCAGCCTGGCCAACACGATGAAACACTGTCTCTACTGAAAATATAAGAATTAGCCAGGTTTGGTTGCATGCACTTCTCACCCCAGCTAC
Organism: Pongo pygmaeus; assembly: GCF_028885625.2. Lineage (NCBI taxonomy): Eukaryota > Metazoa > Chordata > Mammalia > Primates > Hominidae > Pongo > Pongo pygmaeus. The sequence goes on along the minus strand of NC_072397.2, from coordinate 31,053,860 downwards.
TCAAATGGCTGAGGCAAGACAATAACTTGAACTCCGGAGGTGGCAGTTGAAATGAACTGAGTTTGCACCAGTGCACTCAAGTCTGGGCAACAGGAGCAAAACTCTATCTCAAAAATACAGATTGTTTAAAAATTAGAATTTACATATTCTTACCTCAAAGAAAGAAATGGTATGTATGTGAGGTAATGGATATGGTAAATAACCCAATATAATTATTTTGCAATATATACATGCATTATAAAATCACTTTGTGTCCCATAAATATTTATATTTCTTCATCTAAAATACAAATTTTAAAAGAATGACAGTTAAAATAAACTTGGCTTAATATATATAGATAGTAATATATGCTAAAGTTTTCTTCTATTTTGAATATTTGGCTTCTGTTATTTCTTGAGGAAACAATAACCATGGGAAGGGACGAAGAACACTAAAGCTTAACATTGTATAATTTACATTATTTTGTTGTGGTTGGTGTTTCTCCTTTTTTCCTTTCTACCAAAGCAATGGTGACAAATTTCTTTTTCACACTTTCTTTTTCACACTTTCTTTTGTGTTTCTTTCTCCTAAGAAATCACCACCAAAAAAAAAACTTGTATAGATTTGTGTGTACTTTTTACTGCTCCTTGTTATGACCCTCTTTGCCTTTGCTTTGAATTTCCCAGCTTCTTAAAACACTGATTTGCTTATTATTTATTGTCTCCTTGTACCATTACTTCTTCATTCTACCTGCAGGACCATTTCTTTTTATTTTAGTTTAGTTTAATTTTTTTGAGAGAAGGTCTCTGGCACAACCTTGGTTCAATGCAACCTTGGCCTCTTGGATTCAGGTGATTCTCCGGCCTCAGCCTCCTGAGTATCTGATATTATAGGCATGCACATCCACGCTTGGCTAGTTTTAGAATTTTTAATTGTGATGGTGTTTCACTGTGTTGCCAAGGCTGGTCTCAAACTGACCTCAAATGATCCACCGCCTCAGCCTCCCAAAGTGCTGCAATTACAGGTGTGAGCCACCAAACCAGGCTTGATCATTTTCTTTACTAGATCTACATCTTGCTTGTCTTAGTCCTAGATATGCCACTGTCAACTCATTTATTTAAATCCTGTGATAGGAAGACTCATGGAAAGAGTTGGCCCTGACAAGGTTTAATTTTATTTTTCTTAACTCTCCTTTCTTAAGGAATTTACCCTGTTTTTAGAATCATATCTTCTACTTGTCACTAAATCCCATGTATCACTTGTCTTTTGCATATCACTCAGTCATGTGTATTTGTAAAACTGAGTCACACCATCATTCTTGAAATACTATTTTGCTTTGGATTACATGACTCAACTTTCATCTGATTTCTCTATTTAGTTGTCAGTGTGTTTTGTTTCATTTTATCTCATAGATGTCTGTTCGTTAGACCACTAATGTAACTACACAGAATACCTCTTTCTACTTCCCTTTCTCCTTTCCCTTTTCCCTTCCCTTTTTCTTTCCTTTTCTTTTTTAAGAAAGTGTCCTGTTACCGAGTCTGGAGTGCAGTAATGAGACCTTGACTCACTACAGCCTCAAATTGCTGGGCTCAAGCAATTTTCCTGCATTGGTCTCCTCAGTAGCTGAGACTACAGATGCACACCATCACACCTGGCTTTTTATTGAGGTTGTTTTGAGAAAAAAGCCTCTTCAGTTTTAAATCTGTGGTTCTAAGGAATTCAACCAGTGATATGATCTCTGAATTTCTATACATTGTTTTTTTTTTCTTACGAGTGCCCCAAGACTAAGACAGCCAAATTTAAAACTTCCCCTGAACTTCTTTACACTTTCTATATGCCTCTCTCTTCTGTTATTTTTTTTCCAAAAGTGCATCACCTATATAACATAAAAACTGGGGATATTCCAAATACACTTATTTTCCCTCATCTCTTTCATATTTTATCTATACCAATATTTTATCTATTATCTACTGCCTACAATTTTTTTTCTTGTTGCTGTTTATGCATTAAAGGTGAGGTCATCATTTACTGTTCCCAAAATGATAGTATTAACATCTTAATTTACTTCCTTCTTCTGTGTTACCCTGATCAATTTATTTTTCATTGAGGGTCTAGAATTATTCTACTTTTCAACGAATGAAACACATCTCTTTTCTTTTCTGTTCTTGTTCCTTTCTGCTTTACTATTAACTGTTACTTTATGAAGTGAGGGGCCATTTCAGTGTTATTTACTATTATATCCACCATTTTAAGCTAGAATTTTGAGATATAATAATGTCTCTCTAAGTGTTTAATATTATAATAAATAATACAACTTTGTAATTTCAGTATTACATTTTTGAATACTAAGTCTATATAATATTTATGAAACAATATTTTAGTTGACTTGCAGATAAGCTTATGCTATCTTCTCACTCACTCCTTCCATTTCTATCCAACCTAGCTATAAGACCCTTAGAGGTGTGAACTTGACATATTCTTCTCTATACTTGAGAGCCTGTTATATGAATAAAGAAATGTATGCTCACTATTTAATTCATATAAATAAATATAAATGTTTAAAATTTAAAATGTATTTAAATTTTTTTTTATTTAAATATATTATTAGAGTTGTCATTTACATTTTTTATTATTCAAAACACAATACGGGAAACAAATGTGGAAATATCTCAAGTAATTCATTATTTATCATTCCTTTTATCATAGAGGTCACAAGCCTTCTCCTTACTGGTTAGGGTCATATTTCCAGAACAGTTGTAACATTTCAGTTTTCATTTCCCAGTGAAATCTGAAGAGTGTCTTTTGAAATCTATATTGATATGCCTACATCTACCAAGTGTAATTCTGCCTTCTTAGGAGGGTATGACTCTACAAGATGAATAGGATAGTGTCCTAAAATATCACCCTTACATTTAATTATATAAAACAACACTAATGTAATAATAATATATGAGCTGCACATTATATAGTCTATTTAGAGAGTTAATTTTTACACTCAAATACTTTAGTTAGGGACTGTGAGATTAAACTGGCCCAAGATGGAACTTAATTATTTATAACAACTACCATACTGTTGTGAAATGAAGTAACTGAACTCTTAATAATTTGGAAAATAGTAAAATCATATCATTTAAAAGTTGCTAACAGAAACATATATTCTTAAACATTTCTTACGGCATGAAAGACAGAATGGCTTTCATGATAATGATGGAAGCAGTGTCAAATAAAATCTTACAAAACTGTCTGGACAGGATGGCTCCATGACTGTAGTCCCAGCTCTTTGGGAGGCTGAGGGAGGTGGATGACTTCATTGCAAGAGTTTGAGATGAGTCTGGCCAACATGGTGAAACCCCTACTCTACTAAAAATAAGAACATTATTTAGGCATGAGGGTGCATGCCTGTAACCCCAGTTACTCAGGAAGCTGAGACAAGAGAATCCCTTGAACCTGGAAGAGGCTGCAGGGATCCAAGATTGCACCACTTCCCTCTGGCCTGGGTGAGAAAGTGAGACTACATCTCGAGAAAAACCTCTCTGAACATTAAAAAGCAAGGTAGATTTAACCAAGTTTCTATTTTAAGCTGTCATTAAAGTTAATTGAGTTAAAAGTGAAGATCTATAAGGAAGAGAAAACAACATCAGACTTGATTTTTGGAGCTCTGGAATCTAATAACATAACTCAGGGGTGTGTTTAATGAAGAAAGACCTGACCTCTAAGTTTGGGCAAGACAATATGTGGCATTTTAACTGACCATCATCACCAACTCCTTGGCTTCATGACAACTGTGAGGAAGATTAGATTCTAGATGCAGATTTTGATGCACGTGTGGAAATATGGAGCTTATCTCAAATAATTGTGGTTGTGTGATTTAAAATGTCTGAGGATCCCTTGGAGAATATTAGCTCAGAAGCTTTTCTTTAGCCCACCTCAGAGCTTTCTTGGGGGCATAAGTTGACTCCCAGGAGACATTTGTGGAAAGGAAATATACTAGTCGGGGCCACTAGTAGCAAGGAATAAGAGTCAGGTCAAGCAGTACACAAACAAAACGCCTAGAAATAAGAGTCTGGTAAAGAAAATTGATGAGGAAAATCACCTTTGAAAAATTCTCACAGTTTATTGCTGTTTATATTGGATTTGGTTTTAAATAGTCACATAACTTGCCCTGTGGCCCACATTGGAATCCTGTGGCATGATCATGGCCTTCTGCAGCAGCAACCTCCTTGGGTTCAAATGATCTTGCCAACTTAGCCTCCTGAGCATCTCACCTCTCTGGACTCCACCAATCCTTCCCCCTCAGCATTTCACAGTACAGGCATGGGCCTCCAAAACTAGCTTATTTTTGTATTCTTTTATACAGAAGAGATCTTGTCATGATGTCAAGGCTGGTCTCATAATTCTGGGCTCAAGTGATTTGTTCTCCTAAGCCTTCTAAATTGGTGGGATTACAGATATGAACCACCGCACCCAGACTCCTACTGGTATATTTAGACGGATAGAAGTATGCCCATTTTTGGATGCATGCATGGAGAAGACCCCAAAACTTTTAACTTTTTCCTGACTTTGTACTAAACACTAGAGTTCCTGAAAGAGTCCATATGCAAATTCTGGACAGTTTTTCTTCTCTTTCTTTTCCTTCCTTGGATCTTTTTTTTAATGTGTCAAGGAAAAGATATGAACAAAAATATGAGAGAAAACAGGTTAAGTGGCCATACATGACAAAGAACACAGACTACAAAACTAGCTTTAAAGAGTTTTAAACAAGTACACAACCCACAAACTAAGCAATTGTGGAGGTCAAGAATTTTTTATCTAAATATGCTGAATAATATCCAAAGTGTTCAAAATTCAACAATAAAATAAAAGCCATTCAAAGATAAATGCAAAAAAGCACATTCAAAGAAAACATGATTAAAAGAAACTATTTCAGAAAGCCCAGGCATGGTACTAACTAGGGAAATCTTTCAATTCTCTTCATTTTAATGTTCTCAAAGACCTAAGGGAACCCAGTAGAACAGTGATTCAAAATTGAAAATACCAATAAATACACATACATTATTTAAAAAATGAAATCTGTAACTAGAAAGATTGAATTGCTTGTGTGAGCATGCAAAAAGCATAATGAGGCAACTTGAAGATAGATTGTTTGATATTATTCAGTGTATGAAACAAAAAGAGAAGCAAGAATAATGAACAAAACTAAGGTTGCCATGGGATTCCATCAAGAATATCAACATATTCATAATGGGAGTTCCACTGATAAAAGAGAAATATGAGGTGAAGGAAAAGAATATTTGAATAAACAGTGGCTGAAACTTCACAAATGTGTTGATAGATGGAAATCTACTCATCCAGGTATCTCCAAAGAAAAAAAAAAATTCTCCAGGAAGAATAAACTCAAGGACATCCACACTGAAACACATGCACTGAAATTGACAGAAGACAAATAAATAGAGAACTTTAAGGAAATGTCACTGTGATGAGATCTTCAAAGTGCTGAAATAAACAAAATTAAGTCAATCATAAACTCAATATCTGTCCAAACCAAAATTTAAATTTATGAGCAAGTAAGGCATTGCCAAGCAAACAGAATTAAAGAGAGTACATTACTACTAGATCAGCCTTACCAAACATGATAAAAACATATAAGGAGTGAAAGTAAACCCGTACCTCATGTGCAAATCAAGAAATGAAATAAAGAATATCAATAAAGTAATTACACCAGGAAATAGAAAAGCCAATATTATTGTATATGGGGTTTCTGTAACTGTATTTTTCTACTGGATTTAAATGACAAGAGGAAAGGCACAGTATCTCACAACTGTAATCCCAACCAAAGATGAGGATTTCCTTGAGCCCAGGAGTTTGAGACCAGTCAAGGCAAAAAAACGTGACCCTGTCTCTACAGAAAATCAACAATATTAGCCAGCTGTGGTGGCATACACTTCTGTCACAGGTACATGAGGGGCTGAGGTGGAAGGATCCCTTACGCCCAGGAGCTCAAGGCTGTAGTGAACCATGTTTAGCCTATGTGACTGAAACCCTGTCTCAATGAAGTAAAATAAAATTCAATAATAAAATGAAGAAATGACAAAGAATAAAACAATAATTACATATCTGTGTTGTTACTACATATTGTATGACAAACAATTTTTGACAAAAAAAGTAGAAAGGTAGGGAGAGCAATATAGGAAAATGATTTGTGTATGTCAATACTCAGTTATTGTAATTCACACTGTATTATTATAAATTTCAGATATTAATTATAGTGCCATTAATGGCCAATAGGAAAATAACTGTTCAATATACTGAAGAGAAATGAAGGAGTCAGAATTGTACCCCAGAAAAACAAATGTAAATATGAGCAGTTTTGGAGGAATGAAATATAACAACAACAAAACTTGTAGAAAAAAGGACAAAAATAGGAAATTAAATTCTTGTCAGCAATTAATTTCAGTCCAAATAAACTCCAGTTAAATGTCAAAGACTGGCAGAATAACTTTTTAAATGTTTTAAAAGTGAGGGAAAAAATAACTCAAACTGTAACCAAAATAGAGGTGGAATTACTAGATAAATATCAAAATTGTTTAACTAATCAAGAAGATATATCACTTACATATATACCTAATAACAGATCCTCAGAATATGTGAAACAAAAACAAATAGATTTGTGGAGCTAGACAGTTCTGCAATAATAATAATAGTTGGAGATTTCAACAGCCCACTTTCAATAATGAGTGAAGCGACCACATCCAAGTTCAATAAGAAAAAAAAAGGTCTTGAAAAGCAGTATAAACTAAATAAGTCTCTCAGACATATACAAAACAGTCCACAAGCTGACTACACATTCTTCTAAACTGCTTATGTGTTATTCTCTGAGCTATCTTCAGAATAGACTTTATGGTAGTCCACAAAGCAAGTGTAATTATATCTAATATAATTGAAATCACACATAATGCTTTCTCCAACCACAATGGAATAAAACTAGAGACCCATTTTCTTTTTTTTCTTTATTTCTTTTTTTCTTTCTTTCTTTACAAAATAAATAAATAAGTTGGAGTTTCACTCTGTCACCCAGGCTGGAATTCAGTGGTGTGATCTCGACTCACCAAAACCTTTCATGTTCAAGCAATTCTCCTGCCTCATACTCCTGAGTAGCTGGGACTACAGGCACACACCACCATGCTAGGCTAATTTTTGCAGTTTTAGTGGAGAGGGAGTTTCACTGTATTGAGGAGGCTAGTCTCAAACTCCTGACCTCAGGTGATAAACCCACTTCAGCCTGTCAAAGTGCTGGGATTATAACCATGACCACCACACCTGACTGAGTCTCATTTTCTAAAAACTGAAAAAATACATATTGTTTGGAAACTAATAAACACACTCTTCAACAACCTATGGTTAACTGAAGAATCTGCAAGGAATTAAATAATTTTCACAAATAAAAGGAAAATTAAAACATACTAAAGCTTTTGAAATGCACTAAATCAATTTTGAGAAATATATATGTGTAAACATATAAATAAAAAAGAAGAAATGTAAAATTTATAACATAAATGTATACAAAAAGAAGCAGAAAAAGTTTAAACTAGAGTAGAGTACTTTTATAAAAAATATGGCATAGTAAAGGAAGCTGCCATCAATTGCCTCCAAGCCTAACCCCCAAAGAACACCCACAGAAAAACTGAGTATACAGTGCTGAGATTATCACCATCAATAAAGCAGAGATCAAAATTGAGAATGAGGCTGCTCCTAGGGTGACAGAGAAGTGAAGAAACCAGGCAAAGTGTAAAAAATTTGACCTTTTATATTCATGACACTTGTCCCCTATTCTGCTGACAACCAAGTGTGAAAAAAAAGAAAAAAGTTTGGTAGGCAAGATGGCCGAATAAGGAAAGATTCCGCTCTACATCTCCCAGCATGAGTGACACAGAAGAAGGGTGATTTCTGCATTTCGATATGAGTTACCGGGTTCATCTCACTAGGGAGTGCCAGACAGTGGGTGCAAGGCAGTGGGTGCAGCCCACTGTGCACGAGCCAAGGCAAGGCAAGGCAAGGCATTGCCTTACTCAGGAAGTGCAAGGGGTCAGGGAGTTCCCTTTCCTTGTCAAAGAAAGGGGTGACAGCTGGCACCTGGAAAATCGGTTCACTCCCACCCTAATATTGCGCTTTTCTGATGGGCTTAAAAAACAGTGCACCAGGAGATTATATCCCACACCTTGCTCAGAGGGTCCTATGCCCATGGAGTCTCCCTGATTGCTAGCACAGCAGTCTGAGATCAAACTGCAAGGTGGCAGCGAAGCTAGGGAAGGGTCGCATGCCATTGCCCAGGCTGGCTAAGGTAAAGAAAGCAGTCAGAAAGCTCGAACAGGGTGGAGTTCAACACAGCTCAAGGAGACCTGCCTGCCTCTCTAGGCTCCACCTCTGGGGGCATGGCACAGACAAACAAAAATACAGCAGTAACCTCTGCAGACTTAAATGTCCCTGTCTGACAGCTTTGAAGAGAGCAGTGGTTCTCCCTGCACGCAGCTGGAGATCTGAGAATGGGCAGACTGTCTCCTCAAGTGAGTCCCTGACCTCTAACCCCAAGCAGTCTAACAGGGAGGCACCCCCCAGTAGGGGCAGACTGACACCTCACATGGCCAAGTACTCCTCTGAGACAAAACTTCTAGAGGAACAATCAGACAGCAGCATTTGCAGTTCACCAATATCTGCTGTTATCATCCTGATACTAAAGCTGAGCAGAGACACAACCAAAAAAGAGAATTTTAGACCAATAACCTTGATGAATATTGATACAAAAATCCTCAATAAAATACTGGCAAACCAAATCCAGCAGCACATCAAAAAGCTTATCCACCATGATCAAGTGGGCTTCATCTCCGGGATGCAAGGCTTGTTCAGTATATGCAAATCAATAAATGTAATCAAGCATATAAACAGAATAAAAGGCAAAAACCACATGATTATCTAAATAGATGCAGAAAAGGCCTTTGACAAAATTCAACAACACTTCATGCTGAAAACTCTCAGTAAATTAGGTATTGATGGGACGTATCTGAAAATAATAAGAGCCATCTATGACAAACCCACAGCCAATATCATACTGAATGGGCAAACATGGAAAGCATTCCTTTTGAAAACTGGCACAAGACAGGGAAGCCCAATCTCACCACTCCTATTCAACACAGTGTTGGAAGTTCTGGTCAGGGCAATTAGGCAGGAGAAGGAAATAAAGAGTATTCAATTAGGAAAAAAAGGAAGTCAAATTGTCCCTTTTTGCAGATGACATGATTGTATATCTACAAAACCCCATTGTCTCAGCCCAAAATCTCCTCAAGCTGATAAGCAATTTCAGCAAAGTCTCAGGATACAAAATCAATGTATAAAAATCACAAGCATTCTCATACACCAATAACAAACAGAGAGCCAAATCATCAGTGAACTCCCTTTCACAATTACTTCAAAGAGAATAAAATACCTAGGAATCCAACTTACAGGGGACGTGAAGGACCTCTTCAAGGAGAACTACAAACTACTGCTCAATAAAATAAAAGAGGATACAAACAAATGGAAGAATATCCCATACTCATGGGTAGGAAGAGTCAATATCATGAAAATGGCCACACTGCCCAAGATAATTTATTGATTTGATGCCATCTCCATCAAACTACCAATGACTTTCTTCACAGAATTGGAAAAATCTACTTTAAGGTTCATGTGGAATCAAAAAAGAGCCCGAATCACCAAGTCAATCCTAAGCCAAAAGAACAAAGCTGGAGGCATCATGTTACCTGACTTCAAACTATACTACAAGGCTACAGTAACCAAAACAGCATGGTACTGGTACCAAAACAGAGATATACATCAATGGAACAAAACAGAGCCCTCAGAAATAATGCCACATATCTACAACTATCTGATTTTTGACAAACCTGAGAAAAACAAGCAATGGGGAAAGGATTCCCTATTTAATAAATGGTGCTGGGAAAACTGGCTAGCCATATGTAGAAAGCTGAAACTGGATCCGTTCCTTACACCTTATACAAAAATTAATTCAAGATGGACTAAAGACTTAAACGTTAGACCTAAAATCATAAAAACTCTAGAGAAAAACCCAGGCATTACCATTCAGGACATAGGCATGGATAAGGACTTCATATCTAAAACACCAAAAGCAATGGCAACAAAAGCCAAAATTGACAAATGGGATCTAATTAAACTAAAGAGCTTCTGCACAGCAAAAGAAACTACCCTCAGAGTGAACAGGCAACCTACAAAATGGGAGAAAGTTTTTGCAACCTACTCATCTGACAAAGGGCTAATATCCAGAATCTACGAAGAACTCAGGCAAATTTACAAGAAAAAAACAAACAACCCCATCAAAAAGTGGGTGAAGGACATGAACAGACACTTCTCAAAAGAAGACATTTATGCAGCCAAAAAACACATGAAAAAATGCTCATCCCCACTGGCCATCAAAGAAATGCAAATCAAAACCACAATGAGATACCATCTCACACCAGTTAGAATGGTGATCATTAAAATGTCAGGAAACAACAGGTGCTGGAGAGGATGTGGAGAAATAGGAACACTTTTACACTGTTGGTGGGCAGCTATAAAGACACATGCACACATGAATGTTTATTGCAGCACTTTTCACAATAGCAAATAATTGGAACCAACCCAATTGTCCAACAATGATAGACTGGATTAAGAAAATGTGGCACATATACACCATGGAATACTATGCAGCCATAAAAAATGATGAGTTCATGTCATTTGTAGGGACATGGATGAAATTGGAAATCATTATTCTCAGCAAACTATAGCAAGGACAAAAAACCAAACACCACATGTTCTCACTCATAGGTGGGAATTGAACAATGAGAACACATGGACACAGGAAGGGGAACATCACACTCTGGGGACAGTTGTGGGGTGGAGGGAGTGGGGAGGGATAGCATTAGGAGATATACCTATTGCTAAATGACGAGTTAATGTGTGCAGCACACCAGCATGGCACATGTATACATACGTAACTAACCTGCATGTTGTGCACATGTACCCTAAAACTTAAAGTATAATAAAATAAAATAAAAAAATAAAATAAAATAAAATAAAATACTCATCTGTATTCACATTAAAAAAAGAAAAAAGAAAAAAAAAAACTCCTCCGACTCTTAGTTACTACACAGAACAAAATAAAGTTGAAGTGGATAGACAGATTCCCCATCACTGTGGATTCCCTGGCAGGAGACTTATTCTTGTCTTCACCCAAGGAAGCCCTGTGAGTGCTGAAAAGAGAAAAAAAAAAAAAAAAAAAAAAAACCTGAGGACAACCAGGCATGAAGTAGAAAGGCAGGACTACCATCTCCAGCCTGGATATCTCAGTCACAGGAGATGTCAACCCTGAGTGCCTGTACAGCATTACCATAAGGTAGGAGGTATAGTGCATAATTTCCTTGATCACAAGCCTATGGAGAGCCTTCCCACACTCTTAGGATATCCCTTTCAAAATCTCTCAGATAAGAGACTGGCAGTGTTTCAAAGTTTGTTAGAGCCGTGATAAACCTGGGCTTAAGGCATCATCTACTGCCAAAACAGAGGCACTGACCTAGCCAAAATCAAGCAAACAATACCCCACAATACTTATGTCTTAAAGAAAGCTCAAAATGCAAAATAAGACAGAGAAAACAATAAAGTAAATAACTACTCCTTCAATAAAGAGATATAGATGTACAACTACAAGAAATAATACCAAACAGGAAATTATAACCTCCCTAAATGGACAAAACATAAACCATTGACCAATGCCAATTAATGAGACGGCTATCAGTGTTTATTGGATCAAGAATTCAAGGTATCAGTTTTCAGGAAACTCAGATCTCTAAAACAACACAGAAAAGGAACTGATACACTTCTGAAAGAAATTTTTAGAAATGGACTGAAATTATTTAAAAATAAAAAAAGTCCCAGAACTGAGAAATATACGAGTTGAAGTTTAAAATTCAGAAAGCTTTCAACAGCAGAATAGATCAAACAGAATAAAGAATCAGTGAGCTGTAAAATGAGTTATTAGGGCCAGGTGTGCAGGCTCAGGCCTGTAATCACAGCACTTTGGGAGGCTGAAATGGGTTGATCACTTGAGGTTAGCAGTTCAAGACCAGTCTGGACATCATGGTGAAACCTTGATTTTTCAGGGAGTCAATGTGGTGTCATTGAACTCCAGCCTGGGCAACACAGAGAGGCTTTGTCTAAAAAAAAAAAAAAGAAAAAAAAAGAAAAAGAAAAAAGAAAAGAAAAGTAAATTAACAGAGGTTATTAAGAAATTCACAAAGAACAAAACAGAAAAACAATCAAAAAGAATGAAGAACATTTACCAGATATACAGAATTACCTTAAATAAGAAAATCTAAGATTTAGCAATATTCATGAAAGAGTTCAGCAAAAGGAAGTTATATACAGCATATTCAAATGAATAATAACAACTTTCAAAAATTTGAGATAAATATAAATATATAGGTTCAGAAAGATCGGAAACTACAAAAAAGATTAACACTGCATAAAACTATCCCACAACAAACAAGAATCAAACTCTCGCTCCCAGTCACCACTGCCAGCTCCTCACCTTGTTCTTCTGTGGCTCCACTATCCCACTCCTCCGCCCATCGCAATAGAAGAAGTGATCGCCATGCTGGTCATTGACAATGGCTCTGGCATGTGCAAAACTGGCTTTGCTAGGGACAGCATTCCCCGAGCCATGTTTCCCTCAATTGTGGGTTGCCCCTGACACCAGAGCGTGATGGTGGACATGGGCCAGAAGGACTCCTAAGTGGGCAAGGAAGCCCAGAGGAAACGCAGCATCCTGACCCTGAAGTACTCCATCAAGCATGACATCGTCACCAACTGGGACAACATGGAGAAGATCTGGCACCACTTCTACAATGAGCTGCATGGGGCCCCAGAGGAGCAGCCAGTGCTGCTAACCAAGGAACCCCTGAATCCCAAGGCGAACAGAGAGAAGATGACTCAGATTATGTTTCAGACCTTCAACACCCCAGCCATGTATGCGGCCATCTGAGATGAGCTGTCCCTCTATGACTTTGGGTGTATCACTGGCATTTTCATGGACTCTGGACACAGGGTCACCAACACGGTGCCCTTCTGGGAGATCTAATCCCTTCCTCATGCCATCCTGAATCTGGATCTGGTTGGCTGGGACTTGACTGAGAACTTCATGAAGATCCTCAACAAGCTAGGCTACAGCTTCACCACCACACCCAAGTGGGAAATCATGCACGACATCAAGGAGAAGCTATGCTAGATCTCCCTGAACTTCAAGCAGGAGATGGCCACTGCCACATTCTCCTCTTCTCTGGAGAAAAGCTATGAACTGCTCAATGGTCAGGTCATCACCATTGACAACGAGTGGTTCCAGCGTCCAGAGGTGCCGTTCCAGCCTTCCTTTCTGGGCATGGAATCTTGCAACATCTGCGAGACCACCTTCAACTCCATCATAAAGTGTGACGTGGACCTCTGCAAAGACCTGTATGCCAACATGGTACTATCTGGCAGCACCACCGTGTACCCAGGCATTGCTGACAGAATGCAGAAGGAGATCACTGCCCTGGTGCCCAGCAATATGAGGATTAAGATCATTGCTCCACCAGAGCACAAGTACTCAGTTTGGATTGGTGGCTCCATTGTGGCCTCACTGTCCACCTTCCAGCAGATGTGTATTAGCAAGCAGGAGTATGATGAGTTGGGACCCTCCATCGTCCACCACAAATGCTTCTAAATGGACTGAGCAGATGTGTAGCATTTGCTGCATAGGTTAATACAGAAGAAGTATAAATTTGCCCTTAGCAAATGCATACACCTCATGCTAGACTCATGAAACTGGAATAAGCCTTTGAGAAGAAATTGTCTTTGAAGCTTGTATCTGATATCATCAGCACTGGATCATAGAACTTGTTGCTGATTTTGACCTTGTATTCAAGTTAGTTGTTCCCCTTGGTATTTGTTTAATACTGTGTACATATCTTTGAGCTCAAACTTTAGTGCACGTGGCTTGGTCACTTCATGACTGAGGTAAGAATGTGCTTGTGGAAGACAAGCCTGTGGCTTGGTGAGTCTGCATGGCCAGCAGTCTCTGATCTGTGCAGGGTATTAATGTATCAGGGCTGAGTGTTCTGGGATTTCTCTAGCGGCTAGCAAGGACTCCTGACTTAGTTGCTTCTGTCCTGCCTCTCTGTCACAGTTGAAAAGCCCAAGCCATAGGACCCAGTTTCCTTTCTTAGCTGATGTTTTTTGCCAGAACACCCTGGGCTGTCACTTGCCTTGAGTTGAAAGCAGTTTGCATTTACACCTGTAAATGTATTCATCCTTTTAATTTATGTAAGTTTTTTTGTATGATATTCTAGATTCTTTAAAGACATGATAACAAATTTTTGTTTCTACTGTTATATGAGAACGTTAGGACCCAGCAACACATCACTGTGTAAGAAAAAATAAAAGTGCTGCCAAAAAAAGAATCAAACTCTCAAAGGTTGAGAAATAAAGAAAATTCTAAAAGCACTAAGGGAAAATAAACAAAAAAAGGAGGAGCTTGAAATCATTCAGCAAAAGACTTGTCACCAATAGGATTTTAAGGAAGACACTGTATTAAAAGACATAAATTGTGACATCAAAAACATAATTGGAACAGAGGGTAAATGTCTATAGTTTTTATATGACAAAAGTTGTCAGCTTAAGCTAGTTGATAATTAAGTATAAGATGTTTTCTCTGAGCCTTTGAAGACCATCAAAAACTACAGCAGCAACACTAATGATAAAAACAAAGCAATCAAAGCTTATCACTACTGAAATTATTTAAATGCTAAACATTTAAAAGCAGACATGGGAGGAAGAAAGGAAAAAATGATGTATGACTCAATCAGAAACAACTAACAAGATAACAGTAGTAAGAACTTACTTATCAATAATTATCTTGAATGCAAATGAATTAAATTATGCAATTAAAAGTTGTGGAGTGACCAAATGGATTTTAAAAATGGAATTCAACAACATGTTACCTATGAGACCCACTTAATCTTTAAGGACAAACATGGGCTGAAAGTGAAGGAATTGAAGAAGATACTGCTATGCAAATGGTAATAAAAAATTTGGAGTGGCTATACTCCTATCTATAAAAGAGATTTCAATTCAAAACCTGTCATAAGACCAAGAAGGTCATCATTTAATAATAAAGCAACCAATTCATCAAAAGGTTATAACAGTTATATATATAAATCTGCACTCAACATTGGAGCACCTAAATATTTAAAGCAAATATAAATAGAAATGAAGAGAAAAATGGCAATAAAATAGTTGTAGGAAATTTCAGTACCTCAATTAAAACGAGGAACAGACAAACTCGGCAGAAAATTAATAAGAAAATGCCAGACTTGAATTGTAGTTTTAGCTAAATGAACCCACAGACATATACAGAACTTTTCATCGTGTAGAAGCCGAATATATGTTTTGCTGTAACACGCCTAGAGGATTCTGTAAGATAGACCATATGCAAGGCCATAAAACAAGTCTTAACAAAGTAAAATGGCTAAAAATATAGTGAGTATTTTTTCAGACCGTCATGGTAGCAAACCAAAAATCAGTAAGAAGAGAAATCTTAAAAAAAAAAAATCGCAAATAATGAACATTTTTTTTTTTTTTGAGACAGAGTCTCGCTTTGTTGCCCAGGATGCAGTGCAGTGGCACAATCTAGGCTCATTGCAAGCACTGCCTCCCAGGTTCACGCCATAGTGCTTCTCCAGTCTCCCAAGTAGCTAGCACAAAAGGCACCTGCCACCACGCCCAGCTAATTTTTCATATTTTTAGTAGAGATTGAATTTCACCATGTTAGTCAAGGTGGTCACGATCTCCTGACCTCATGATCTGCCCAACTCGGCCTCCCAAAGTGCTGAGATTACAGGCATGACCTACCACCCCCCAGCCTACATGGCATTTTTAAAACATTGTCCTGAATAATGAATTGATGAAATGAAAAATGAAAAGAAAAATTCATAAATATCTTGAGGCAAATAATAGAGGAAACTCAACATACCTATACCTATGGTGTGCAGTGAAGCAGAATTATGATGGAAAATTACAACAATAAATGCATACATTAAAAAAAAAAACATACCAAATAAGCAACATCTCATTGTATCTAAGAAACTAGAAGGAAAAACATCTAAATTCAAAATTAGCACAATTAATAAAATAATAATTAAAACAGAAACAAATCAAATAGGGAACATAAACATCTGATGAGAAAAAAATAAAGGCAGCCAAATTATAAAGAAATAAGTAAAGTTGTCTCTCTTTGCAGATGACAAGCTCCTATATGTAAAGACAGTTCAAATATTCTATTTAAGAAACTGTTAGAACCAATGAACGAATTTGGTAACATCATTGTACAAATAATTACCTAACTGAAAAAGAATTCAAGACACTCATCTGACTTATAAGCATATCAAAGAAATTAAATACTTAAAAAAAGGTAACCAGAAAGTAAAAGATCTCTCCATTGAAAACTATGAGACATTGTTAAAAGCAATTTAAGAAGACAAAAATAAATGGAAAGATTGTCTATGCTTATGGATTGGGAGAGTTAATATTGTTAAAATATTTATAGCATCAAAATCAATACACAGATTCAATGCGATCCAACAAAATTTCAATGGCATTCTTCACAGAAATAGAAAACAAAATATAAAACTTGTATAGATATATAGAGAGCCATAAATTGTGAAAACAATTCTTGAGAAACAAAAAAGAAGTAGGAAGAATCACATGACCTTATTTGAAATTGGCATGAACACAGAATCATGACCAAAGGAACAGAACAGAACATCCAAGCATATGTAGTCAATTAGTTTCTGAAATCTACAGCAAAATCATAAAATGAGAAGAGGGATCATGTTTTCTATGAGTAGTGCTGGGAAAACTAGATTTCCACATGCAAAAGAAAAAAATTGGATCCACATTTTACATCATACACAAAAATCAAATGAAGATGAGTTGAAAAATCCTAAATGTAAGACTGCAACCTCTAAAACACCTAGAAGAGAACACAGAAAAAAGCTCATGAACGATGGCCTTGATAATAATTATTTTGAATACCATATTAAAAACTCAGTCCACATAAACAAAAACAAATAAGCAAGACTACATCAAATGAAAAAGGAATCAATCGACCAAATACAATAGCCTAAATATTGGGGAAAATATTTTCAAGCTATATATCTGATGATGGGTTAAGATCTAAAGTTTATGAAAAAATTGTATGTGGGAAAGAAAGTTTCTGGGGTGCCAGTTGATTTGATCTCCCCTGTGTGAGACACCCATGGGGAGCCATGGGTGGCTTCTGAGGAGAAAAATCTCCTTACTGCCTTCATGTCTTTTTCCCTGAGAGCACAACTGCACAGCACATTCCACTGGTTGCTCAGGGAGATAACACTCCCTTGAAGCAGTGGAGTATGATCAAACGTCTTGGCTCTTCCTGAAACCTGTTCCCACCCATTTCAGTTCTGATAAGTTAAAGATCTTAAGTAGTTTAGCCACCCGCCTTTGCTCAAGGGAATTCACAGAAATCACCAGTGCTATACATCTTACTCAATGACTGAGGAGTTCTCCTTCACTGATTAATCATTTTCCTCATTCCTTCCTCCCCCTCCCATCTACCCTAAGAACAAAGAACTTGTAAACCACTAAATTAGGTGGAGCCTGACAACTTTGGGCCGTGAGCAAGCCTCCAATGCTCAGGCCCCCTGGACCAGCATTTTAAATGCTTATTCTCTCTCTTTCTATCTCCTTTGTCTCCCCCAGACTCAAGGTACCTGCGGGGTGTTGTGAGACTGTTTTCCCCGACATTGTACAACTCAACAGTAGCAAAACAAATAAATATATTAAAAGCTGAGCAAAAGCTCAGAATTGACATTTCTCCAAGGAACATGTAAAAATGGGCAACAGGTATTTAAAAACTTTTCAACATCATTAATCATCAGAAAAAAATTAAATCAAAGATACTTTGAGACGTTACATAACTCACATCAGGATAGCTATTATTAAAAACTCAAAAGATCACAAAGATTGGCTAGGATGTATTGAAAATGAAACTCATGTACAGTGTTGTTGGTAATGTGTAGCAATTATAAAAATCGGTATGGAGGTTTCCAGAAAATTAAAAATAAAGCCACTTATGCCTCAACAACTCTTCCTTTAGACATATAACCAAAGGAAATCCCTACCTCATAGAGATATTTGCACTGTCATGTTCATTGCAGCATTATTAACAATAGCTAAATATGGAAACAACCTTATTGTCCAGTACAAAGAAATATTATTTAGCCCTAAGCAAGAATGAGATCTTGCCATTTGCCCCACCATGGAGGAGCTTGGGGGTAACTATGCTAAGTGAAATAAACCAGACACAGAAAGAGAAATATTTATAGTCACATATATGCAACAGAAGGGAGGGCGGTGCCAGGCTTTTTTTTCTTAATGAGTTCTCAAAGGCTAATAAAAAAAGATCTCCCTCCTTATCACAAGAATGACACTAAACTCTTCAAAAAGTATCCACCCCCAAGACCTGAGCATCTCCCACTCAACCTTTCCTCCAACACTGGGGATCAAATTTCAGCATAAAGTTTGTAAAAGCAAATATCCAAACTATAGGAGTAACTATGTGAGATTAGAAATATGTTAATTTGCTCTAGTATGGTAGCCTTTGAAATAGCAATAGGTATCCCATAGTATATGTCGTACACATGAAATGAACATAATAGGATGCATTTTTATTTATTTATTTATTTTTAAATTTTTATTATACTTTAATTTCTAGGGTACATGTCTACAGTGTGAAGGTTTGATACATAGGTATTCGTGTGCCATGTTGGTTTGCTGCAACCATCAACACATAATTTACATTAGGTATTTCTCCTAATGCTATCCCTCCCCCAAATCGCTGCGCCCCCCCCATTTCCTGACAGGCCCTGGTGTGTGATTTTCCTTGCCCTGTGTCCAGCTGATCTCATTATTCCATTCTCACCTATGAGTGAGAACATGTGGTGTTTGGTTTTATGTCCTTGTGAAAGTTTACTGAGAATGATGGTTGCTAGCTTATCCATGTCCCTGCAAAGGACAAAAACTCATCTTTTTTAATGGCTGCTTAGTATTCAGTGGTGTATATGTGCCACATTTTCTTAATCCAGTCTACCATTGATGGACATTTGTGTTGTTTCCAAGCCTTTGCTATTGTAAATAGTGCCACAATAAACAAATGTATGCATGTTTCTTTATAGCAGCATGATTTATAATCCTTTGGTTGTATATCCAGTAATAGGATTGCGGGATCAAATGGTAATTCTAGTTTTAGATCCTTGAGGAATCACCACACTGTCTTCCACAGTGGTTGAACTAATTTACTCCCAGCAACAGTGTAAAAGTATTCCAATTTCTCCACATCTACTCCAGCATCTGACTTTTTAATGATCGCCATTCTAAGAGGCATGAGATGGTATCTCATTTTGGTTTTCATTTGCATTTCCCTGATGACCAATGACGATGAGCATTTTTCCCTGCACCTGTTGGCTGCATAGATGTCCTCTTTTGAGGAGTGTCGGTTCTTATCCTTTGCCCACCTTTTGATGACTTTTTTTCATATAAATTTGTTTGTGTTCTTTGTTGATTCTGGATATTAGTTCTTTGTTGGATGGGTAGATTGCCAAATTTTCTCTCATTCTGTAGGTTTCCTGTTTACTCTGATGGTAGTTTCTTTCACTGTGCAGAAGCTCTCTAGTTTCATTAGATCCTATTTGTCTATTTTCACTTTTATTGCCATTGCTTTTGGTGTTTCAGTCATGAAGTGCTTGCCCATGCCTATGTTCTGAATGGTATTGCCTAAGTTTTCTTCTAGGGTTTGTATGGTTTTAGGTTTAACATTTAAGTATTTAATCCATTTTGAATTAATTTTTATGTAAGGTGTAAGGAAGGGATCCAGTTTCAGCTTTCTAAAAATGGCTAGCCACTTTTCCCAGCACCATTTGCTAAATAAGGAATCCTTTCCCCATTTCTTCTTTTTGTCAGATGTGTCAAAAATGAGATCATTGCAGATGTGTGGTGTTATTTCTGAGGCCTGTCTTCTGTTCCATTGGTCAATATATCTGTTTTGGTACCAGTATCATGCTGTATGGTACCAGTACCATAGCCTTGTAGTATAGTTTCCAGTCAGGTAGCATGATGCCTCCAGCTTTGTTGTTTTTGCTTAGGATTGTGTTGGCAATGTGGCTTCTTTTTTGGTTCCATATAAACTTTAAAGTAGTTTTTTTTTCCAATTCTCTGAAGAAAGTCTTCGGTAGCTTGATCAGAATGGCTTTGCATGTATAAATTACTTTGGGCACTACAGCCATTTTCAAGCTATTGATTCTTCCTATCTATGATCATAGAATATTCTCCCATTTGTTTGTGCCCTTTTTTATTTTGTTAAGCAGTGTTTTGTAGTTCTCCCTGAAGACGTCCCTCACATCCCTTGTCAGTTGGATTCCTAGGTATTTTACTCTCTTTGAAGCAATTTCGAATGGGAATTCACTCATGATTTGGCTCTCTGTTATTGGTGTATAGGAATGCTTGTGATTTTTGCACACTGATTTCATATCCTGAGACTTTGCTGAAGTTGCTTATCAGCTTAAGTAGATTTTGGGCTGAGACAATGGAGTTTTCTCAATATACAATCATGTCATCAGAAAACAGGGGCAATTTGACTTCCTCATTTCCTAATTGAATACTCTTTATTTCTTTCTCTTACCTGATTGCCCTGAGCAGAACTTCCAACACTATGTTGAATAGGAGTGGTGAGAGAGGGCATCTTTGTTTTGTGCTGGTTTTCAAAGGGAATTCTTCCAGTATTTGCCCACTCAGTATGATATTGGCTGTGGGTTTGTGATAAGTAGCTTTCATTATTTTGAGATACGTTCCATGAATACCTAGTTTATTGAGAGTTTTCTAGCATGAAGGACTACTGAATTTTGTCAGAGGCCTTTTTTGTATCTGTTGAGATAATCATGTGGCTTTTGTCGTTGGTTCTGTTTATGTGATAGATTACATTTATTGAATTGCATAAGTTCAACCATATTTACATTTCAGGGATGAAGATGACATGATAGTTGTGGATAAGCTTTTTGATGTGCTGCTGGATTCAGTTTACTGGTATTGCACTCAGGATTTTCACATCAATGCTCATCATGGCTATTAGTCTAAAATTAACTTTTATTGTTGTGTCTCTGCCGGGCCTTAGTATCAGGATGACGGTGACCTTATAAAATGAGTTAGGGAGGATTACTTCTTTTTTTATTGATTGGAATATTTTCAGAAGGAATGCTACCAGCTCCTCTTTGTACCTCCAGTAGAATTCAGCTGTGAATCCATCTGGTCCTGGACTTTTTTTTCTTTGAAAGGCTATTAATTATTGCCTCAATTTCAGAGTCTGTTTTTGGTCTATTCAGAGATTCAACACCTTCCTGGTTTAGTTTTTGTAGGGTGTATGTGTCCAGGAATTTATCCATTTAGTCTAGATTTGCTAGTTTATTTGCATAGAGGTGTTTATGGTTTTCTCTGATAGTAGTTTGTATGTCTGAGGGACTGTTTGTGATATCCCCTTTATCATTTTTAGTGCTTCTGTTTGATTATTCTATCTTTTCTTCCTTATTAGTCTTGCTAGGGATCTATCAATTTTGTTTATCTTTAAAAAAAGCAGTTCCTAGATTCATTGATTTTTTGAAAGGTTTTTTGTATTTCTATCTCTCTCAATTCTGCTCTGATCTTCCTTATCTTTTGCCTTCTGCTAGCTTTTGAATTTGTTTACTCTTGCTTCTCTATTTCTTTTGATTGTGATGTTAGAGTGTCAATTTTAGATCTTTTCTGCTTTCTCTTGTGGGCTTTTAGTGCCATAAATTTCTCTCTACACACTGTTTTAAATGTGTCCAGAGATTATGGTACATTGTGTCTTTGTTCACATTGGCTTCAAAGAACATCTGTTTTTCTGCCTTCATTTCGTTATTTACCCAGCAGTCATTCGGGAACAAGTTGTTCAGTTTACATGTAGTTCTGTAGTTTTGAGTGAATTTCTTAATGCTGGGTTGTAATTTGATTGCAGTGTGGTCTGGCAGACAGTTTGTTGTGATTTCTATTGTTTTACATTTGCTTAGTAGTGCTTTATTTCCTATTATGTGGTCAATTTTAGAATAAGTGTGATGTGGTGCTGAGAAGAATGCATATGATTTCGGGTGGAGAGTTCCATAGATGTCTATTAGGCCTGTTTGTTGCAGAGCTGAGTTCAGGTCCTGGATATCCTTGTTAACTTTCTGCCTCGTTGATCTGTCTAATATTGACAGTGCGGTGTTAAAGTCTCCCATTATTATTCTGTGGTAGTGTAAGTCCCTTTGTAGGTCTATAAGGACTTGCTTTATGAATCTGGGTGCTCCTGTATTGGGTGCATATATATTTAGGATGCCTAGCTCTTCTTCATGAATTGATCCCTTTACCATATGTAATGGCCTTCTTTGTCTCCTTTGATCTTTGTTACTTTAAAATCTGTTTTATCAGAGACTAGGATTTCAAACCCTGCTTTTTTTTTTTTTCTTTCCATTTGCATGGTAGGTCTTCTTCTATCCCTTTATTTTGAGCCTATGTGAGTCTTTGAATGAGACATGGGTCTCCTGAATACAAAACACTGATAGGTCTCAACTCTTTATCAAATTTGCCAGTCTGTGTCCTTTAATTGGGGCATTTAGCCCATTTACATTTAAGGTTAATATTGTTATGTGTGAATATGATCCTGTCATTATGATGTTTGCTGGATAGTTTGCCCATTAATTGATACAGTCTCTTCATAGCATTGAAGGTCTTTACAATTTGTCATGTTTTTGCAGTGGTTGGTACTGGTTGTTTCTTTCCATGCATAGTGCTTCCTTCTGGAGCCCTTTTAAGGCAGGCCTGGTGGTGACAAAATCTCTCAGCATTTGCTTGACTGTAAAGGATTTTACTTCTCCTTCACTTACAAGGCTTAGTTTGGCAAGATATGAAATTCTGCATTGAAATTCTTTAAGAATCTTGAATATTGGCCTCACTCTCTTCTGGCTTGTACGGTTTCTGTTAAGAGATCCACTGTTGGTCTGGCAGGCTTCCCTTTGTGAGTAATTCAACCTTTTTCTCTGGCTGCCCTTAACACTTTTTCTGCATTTCAACCTTGGTGAACCTGACAGTTATGTGTCTTTGGGTTGTACTTCTCAAGGAGTATCTTTGCGATGTTATCTATATTTCCTGAATTTGAATGTTGGCCTGCCTTGCTATGTTGGGGAAGTTATCCTGGTTATTATACTGAAGAATATTTTCCAACTTAGTTCCATTCTTTCCCTCACTTTCAGGTACACCAGTCAAATGAAGATTTGGTCTTTTCACTTAGTCCCATATTTCTTAGAAGATTTGATTGTATCTTTTTACTCTTTTTTTTCTAACCCTGTCTTCTCATTTTATTTTGTTGATATGATCTTCAGTCACAGACACCCTTTGTTCCACTTGATCATATTGGCTATTGAAGCTTGTGCATGTGTCACAAAGTTCTCGTGCCATGGTTTTCAGATCCATCAGGTCTTTTAAGGTCTTCTCTACACTGTTTCTTCTAGTTAGCCATTCATTTAATCACTTTTTGAGGTTTTTAGCTTCCATGTGATGGGTTCAAACATGTAACTTTAGGTCAAGGAGATTTGTTATCACCAACCTTCTGAAGCCTACCTCTGGAAACTCATCAAAGTCATTCTCCATCCAGTTTTGTTCCACTGCTTGTGAGGAGCTGTGCTCCTTTGAAGGAGAAGATGTGCTCTAATTTTTAGAATTTTCATCTTTTCTACTCAGGTTTCTCCCCACCTTTGTGCATTTATCAACCTTGGGTCTTTGAGCTTCTTGACCTATACGTAGGGTTTTGGTGTAAATGCACTTTTTTTTTTTTGATGTTGAAGCTATTCCTTTCCATTTGTCAGTTTTCCTTCCAACTACAAGGTCCCTCAGCTGCAGGTCTTTTGTAATTTGGAGGAGTTCCACTCCAGATTCTGTCTGCCTGGT
The DNA here is from genome assembly GCF_028885625.2 of Pongo pygmaeus. Classification (NCBI taxonomy): domain Eukaryota; kingdom Metazoa; phylum Chordata; class Mammalia; order Primates; family Hominidae; genus Pongo; species Pongo pygmaeus. The sequence goes on along the minus strand of NC_072397.2, from coordinate 31,029,722 downwards.
TGTCATGAGCAGAGGATGCAGAAGAGCAAATATTACAGAATGGCAAATATTGCTGTCTCATTCTCCCTCTGGAAGCTTTGTCCCAGAGGGGCAACTGCCTATATGAGGTCAGTTCCTACTGGAAGGTTTCTCCCAGATAGGCTACAGAAGGGTCAGGGACCCATGTGAGGAGGCAGTCTGTCTATTCTCAGAGCTCAAATGGAATTCTAGTATAACCACTGCTCTCTTCAGAGCTGTCAGACAGGGATGTTTCAGTCTGCCAAAGTTGTCTGCTGCCTTTTTTTAGCTATGCCTGGCCCACAGTTGCAAAGTCTAGAGGCAATAGGCCTTGTTGAGCTGTGGTGGGCTCTGCCCAGTTCAAGTTTTCTGCATGCTTTGTTTACCTACTCAAGCCTTAGCAATGGTGGATGCCCATCTACCAGTCAGGCTGCCACCTTCGGGGTTGATCTCAAACTGCTGCATTAGCAGTGAGCAAGGCTCTGTGGGCATGGGACCCACCAAGCCAGGCATGGGAGAGAATCACTTGTTCTTCCAGATGTGGTGACCTTGGAAATGTGCAGTATTTGCACAGGAGTACCCTTTTTTTTCCAGGTAGTCTGTCATGTCTTCCCTTGGCTAGGAAAGGGAAATCACCCAACCCCTTGCACTTCCCAGTAGAGGTGACACCCCGCCTTACTTCAGCTCACTCTCTGTGGGCTGCACCCACCTCCATGGGCTGCACCACTGTCCAACCATTCCCAGTGAGATGAACCAAGTACCTCTGTGGGAAATGCCGAAATCACTGACCTGCATTGATCATTCTGGGAGCTGCAGACTGTAGCTGTTCCTATTTTGCGATCTTGGAAAACCCCCAGGAAAAAATAGGATGCATTTTTAAAAGTAATTTTTTTTTAAGATGGAATCTCATTCTGTCACCCAGGCTGGAGTTCAGTGGTGTGGAGAGTGCTTCCTCCACACACTTCCCTGTCCCTGTCAATCAGCTGGCTGTGAGATCATTGAAACCAGTGATCTGAGGCTCAGGACGGGCCCAGGCAGTGTTGTGGCTGCCTGCCTGCATTTCAAGGTCACTGTATGATAGGGTCAGTTCTTTGGCTACAGAAAAGGTTATCGTGTCACCAGAGGAGGGCTTTTTGAGTTGATTTGAGAGACAATACAATCAACAAGATTTGGAATGTAACAGCTTAGTGTTGGGGAAACCAACCCCACACCATTCAGTTGGTACCCTGACTCTGGAGAAGACAAAGGAATTAGAAAGAGATAGAATAAACATTTAAAAAGTAGGTCCAGGGGACCAGAGCATTGAAGGCTTGCTCATGGCCCATTGCTCTTGGGCTTCACCCTATTTATTGGTTTACAAGCTCTTTGTTCTCAGGGCATCTGGGAGGGGGAGTAAGGGATGAGGAAAATGATTAATCAGTGAAGGAGAACTCGTGAGTCATTCAATAAGATGTTTGGCACTGGCAGTTTCCATGAATTTCCTTGAGCAAAGGTGTGTATCTAACCTACTTAAGTTCTGTAACTTATTGGGCCTGAAACAGGTGGGAGTTGGTTTCAGGAGGAGCAAAAATGTTTGATTATACTCCACTGCTTCAAGGGAGTGTTATCTACCTGAACAACCTGTGGAGTGCTGCTGAGCAGTTATGCACTTGGTGCATAAATAAGTGAATGCAATAAGGAGACTTTTCTCCTCAGAGGCTCCCCATGGCTCCCCATGAGTTTCTCACACAGGGGAGACCAACATAACTGGCACCCCAGAAACACGCTTTTCCACAGTTAGCAATTATGGGTTTTTGGTTTGGACCAAAGAGAGGACAAGAGATAAACAAAAATATTGGGGTGGCCCTGTGGTGACAGCATTTTCCAGCCAGCAGGCCTTCTTTACCTTCTGGGAAGAAGGCTGGGCCTCAGAGTCCCACAAACTTCTTCTTCCATCTGATCCCTTCTAGAGGGACATGAATAAAATGGGCCTCCACCGTCCCAAGAAAGCACTCAAGGACTTGGGCTTGGACTTTCCTGGAGACAAGACAATTTGAATGCCACTGACTACCAGGTACAGTCATCCCATGGGCCACAAGACCATTTCACCTGTTCAGTTCCTCTCTACATTTTATTGGGGACTAAGGCATGGAATGGGTGTAGGGATGACAGACGACAGGGCCCTGTCTGTGGGATAAGGACAGACCCCAGGGAAGGGGAAGCCTCCAGCCAGGAGTCCAGGTCGGGGGCCAGGTGTGGGCAGCAGTTTCCTCTGACCTCATGCTTACTCCTGCAGCCTGACTCATCACCTGAATTTATGTCTATTTTGGAGAATGGAGAAAACAGACTTAGAAAAAGACACTTGCAGTCCTGTCACCTAAGACAAACCCAGTTGTAATTCTGGAGTGTTTATTTTTAGTATTTTGTCTGTTTCTCTTTTCTCATGTTTCTGCTACATGTCAGTGCTTTTTTGAGCAAACTACCTGCACTCCGTGATCTTCCTTTGATGAGGAGGATCCTTTAAGATAAGAAAAGTACCGGCTGGCCAGCTGTGGATCTGGTCTACATTTCGGGCTGGCCTACATCTTGTCTGGCCTTCACATCATGTGCACTTTTTCTCCTCCTTTCCACATACCGTAAGGATATTATCATGTTTCCTGGCACCTCTTTTGCCAGCTTATATTTAGATCCCGCACTGCCCAGATGTGTGACCCTAGGCAGGTTAATGTGACTTCTCACCTCTAAAATGGGGATGGTGCCAGGACCTGCCATGGGGATTGTTGCAAATTTAAGTGGCAGTGGTTATCAAAAGCCTAAGAGTACCATTGAGGTACAGTGTGCATTCATGAAATACAAATTCTTTATTATCAAGTGCTGCCTAATTGTTCTTTAGGATCAATCATCATTTATTCAAATAACTATCAAGCTCTTGTTAATCGTTTTCCTATTTTCAATACTGGAGAACTGTACTTCATTGAAAGTCATTGTAAATAAAGTGCTAACATATTATCAATTTCAAGTAATAGGCATTATTAAGTGCCTCATGGGTGCCAGGTCAATAGAGCCTGAGCCAAGTGTTTGCAGCCACAGAGAAAATGGGAAAGGCATTGCAATTTGTGATATCCTGGGACCCACAGCCACGAGTGGCCAAATTGAAACAGGAAACCACATTCCTCAGCTTGTCTTCAGTTTCTTTCCAAGTCGTACTACTCTGACCCGAGAGAGCCTCTGCCCACCAAAATAAGGTGTTCTTTGTGTCCCCCAGGCCACTGCAGGGTAGTGAGATGTACCAGTAGGGGCCCAACCATGTTGTCACCGCCCTTCCTCTCATCTTTCTTGCTCCTTTCATCTGCCTTCTGGCTGCTTACAGTAACATGCTGGACCACTCTATGGCTGCACCTGAGTCGTGGTTGATGGCACTAGAACTGGCATCCTCTAAGGAAATTTCCTTCCAGACTGGGAAGTTGGTCTACAGTTAGGGGCTGGACTTCATGATGCACACTGCAGACACCTCTGTGGTTGTGTCTATTGATACCATTGGTGATGCCTACATGTGGATCTGCTTTGGAAAGATCTTGAGTTTTTGAGTTGGATCTGGTGATTATTTGGGTCTTGTTTGAGGGAGTGGAAGTGTGGGTAGAGCCAGGATTTTCTGCTGGAATCTGTGACATTTAATTAGACTTGGAACAAGTACACCTGGAACAGAGACTGTTCCTAGAGTCTCTGATACCATATATTATTTCTCATATATTTTATTTTGAAAATAAAAATATATACACATGACTGAAAAATACAGACGTGAGCCAAGAGTAACATAGAAGGAGCTGCCACCATGTACACCTCACTCTAGTCACCTGAACTAACTGTTAACAACCAGGTACCACAGAGGACAACCGAATTTCTTACATTCCCACCTTTCCTCCACCCTCAGCCAATTATAGGAATGCCATGATTTTAGTTTCTTTCTTAGTTATCATTGAAATTGTAAGTAACTATAGAATATAAATATTTATATATATATATTTTGTTGATCCAATACAATAGAATCTTGTGACTTTCCTCTTGTAGGAAGTATATTATCACTGTGAATTCACACACACATCTTGGTGTTCTATGGGTATATACACATTTGTTCTTTAGCTCTCTATTTTCTTGAAGTTTCTATTCCTTTTCTTCTCTCTTTCTGTTTAAAATTAAATTGTCTCCTTTTATCACATCCTTAACATCTTCCCTCATTTCTAACCTCCCATCTGAAAAGTCACTGCTGGATGCCTTCCTTTTTCCTGTTCCCACCTAACCAACATCTCTCTAGGCCTGGGATGGAGCTGTCATTCCAAGGGCTTTCATAACTGCCTCCCTGGGTTTTTACATGTCAAATGCTATTTCACTACTGCAACTCGATGACTCATCTCCCAGAGAGCTAACCACTTTTCTTATGGTTCGTTTTTTTAGTTGTATGTGCTTTTGAAATATTTTGTAGATTCTGTCTTCCATTTTTTGATAGTTACACATTTTAAGAGAATTTCAAGCTGTCTTTCCTAATCTCAGAATTTTCTTATTATCTTCCTAAATTTTGTTACTTTCTATGGATGCAATATTTTATACTTCTTTGAGACTATAGGGAGCATGCATTCTGAAATTTCCTTGAACGGAGGGCATGGGGTCAGAAGGAAAAAGGAACTTAAAGACTCGTTTCTCTGGAGGTGAGTTGTGTGTTTGATCATATATGTCTTTTATTTTTTGCAGTTTTAAAAACTGTTGAACACTCATGTTTGCCTGTGCAATTAGTACTTAGGCTGAAATAGGGATGTTTACAGGCTCATTTCACATTGGGACAAGAGGAGCTGGCCATCAATCCAGGGGTCTACACATGGGAAGGATGATTTCCTCTGGGAATCCCTAAGCTTCCTTGTTTCCTCTGCAGTAACCTTCACCTTCAGTTGTCCTGCTGCTGCCTTGGCATGGCGATGCTCTTCCTCCACTTGCAATCTGACTTGCACAACCATGGACATTGTGCTCATGGCTTTTCCCTTCTCTTTGTCTTAAAGAGAGACAATGCAACCCATTTCTCTACTGTGATGGAACCAGAATGTTCATATTAGAACTTGAACATCATTTCCTCTACATCAGAGGGCATGTAAGATTCTGCATGTAAGAGGAAATATCAGAAAATAGACACAAGGACAGGAAAGTCACTTTGACCTATAAAGGTCCTCAGGGGTAGCCGGGTACTATGTTAGATCGTCACTCTTCTGTGCAGAAGGAAGGACTGTGTGAGCCTTCCTCTCAGGCCTGTTCTGTTTATGAGCTCAGGGCCAACTTAATTCTCATTGTACAGCCTCATAAATTAGGAAAAGAAAAAAATCTGCCTTCTCAGACCTCCTGCTCATCCATATTCTAAGCTTCAGACGGTGATTCCTTATTTAAAAACAGCTTCATTGAAGTGTGATTGGCATACGGTAAACTGCACATGTGCAGATAGAAGAACTGGTGGTTTTCTCCATGTGAGTATTTCATTCACCGAAAGACCAGAAGTGCAATGAAGGTCATGAAAACATACCTTCCTCCCCACAATAACAACCTCTCTCTGGCCAATCTCAGATCACAGATTTGCTTCTTTGACTAAAATTTAGCAGGTATTTTATAGAATTACATGTAAATACAGTATGTACTTGGGTCTATGTGCATCATTCTGATCTGGCTTCTTTTATTTAGCAGAACCACTTTCAGAGTCACTCTGTTCTGAGTGCATAAACAGTCCATTCCTTTTCATGCTGAACCACATGCCATGGTGTGGATGTGCCACAGCTTGTTCACCCTTCTTCTGTGTATGGGCATTTGGGAGCTCCTGGTTTGGGAACATTGTGTATAAGGATGTCTTGAAAATTTATTTATGTATGTAGCCTGTAAATTTGCCTTCATTTCTCATCGTTCATTCCTAGGAGTGCAGTGGCTACATCATGTCATGGTAGGTCTGCTTCAACCTTGCTAAGGAACCACTGACCCTTGTGCTAAGTGTTTGGTCCATTCCCTGATTTCTGTCTTGCTCCATCTGATTTAGTCATACTAACATCTTGTCTCCTTCACCCTCAAGGGCAATAACTTCTTAGCATACCACCCTTCCTTTACACTTGGAATCACCAGCTCCTTCTCCATGTTATGGCTTTGATTCCCTCACTAAAGTTGCCTTCTGTGACCCATGTGTAACACATTGCCCTTGAAACATCCTATGTATGAGAGGGTTTTGGGATAAGAGAGTGTTCCTGATGAGTATCAAGTACCTACAATAGCTTTGAATGGAAGAAAGATGACTGGGTGTGTCTTGTCACCCCTTGTCCCTGGAGCTCATCTTGGTTGATAGAAAGAAGACTGGGTGTGGCCTGGACATGTGTTCAAGTGACTCACCAACTTTTTCTAAATGACAACTGGAGACCTGGCCAGGGGTTGGAACCTGAAGTTACTTGGAAGCTGTGTGATTGAAAGTGAGTCACTCAATCACCCTATCCTGGCCTTTTTCTCTACATGTTGGACTACCCATACCTGGCAGAGTTACTGTGAGTTCACCTGGGCAAGTCATCTGCACATAGTGGTGCTCAGAAAATGTTAATTTCCCTTTATTTAAGTGGAACAATGCATGGATATTATATGTGAGGTCTGGATTACAAAAGAGCAAGATGCAGAAGACCTTTTATACCCTGAGTAGACATCACTGATCACTGGGTGTTTGGATAGGCAGCATAGAAAAAGTGACCTGTAGCTTGAAATGGCCAGTGGGTGTGTTACAGATATTTAAACAGGCATCAGTGGGGCAGGAGAGGGATTACTTTATACCCACTAGAATGTCTTTTTTTTTTTTTTTTTGGTAAAAGGGAGAGTTGGAGTGTTTGTGGAGAAAACAGAACCCTTGTGTATTGCTAGTGAGAATGTGAAATGATGCTGATGGTTGCACAATAACATAAACTTACTTAATGCCACTTACCTATACATGTAAAAATGTTAGATTAGTAAAGTTTATGTTATGTTTCTTTTAACACATACAATAAAGGCTTCCTGAGAACTGGTCCTGAAATAGTTCCATGTGGAACAAAACAAGACTCTTCTTTCCTAGAGTGAGTAGGAACCTTTTATTTTTTTCAAACGGAGTCTTGCTCTGTGGCCCAGGCTGGAGTGCAGTGGTGTGGCCTCTGCTCACTGCAGAGCTTTGACTATGGCCCCAACCAGCTAGTGAGACTCGCATTAATTTAGTAAAGATTAATTGACCAAGGCTGAAGTCAACACCACTAAAGGGTAATTGACAGTTTGGACTTCCCAATTAGAAAGCAATCTAGCACTGTACTAAGTCAAAGATTAAACTTAGGACCACATGAGTAAGCAAGCTAGTTAGGTAAACACCCCATATTCATTTGTTTCTATTCTAACTTACTTAACTAAAGGGAAAAGGCCATTTTCAGGCAAGTTTATTACTGGGGCTTGTGCCAACCCGCTAGGCCTTGCAAGAAGGCTTGCATCTGCTAATTTTGCCCACCATCTTGACTGAAACCCCACAGATATCAACGCAACAACAGGAATTTCTAGAGTACAAATTCGTTTCTGTGAAAATTGAAGAAATCATTGATTTCAATTTTAGTGCATACTTCACAATGCTTAATACTTGATAGAGATTAGAAATCTCGAGGTTTACCTTCTTAAATCTGCTTTTTCAAAAGTAAATGAAAATGTGAAATCACATGTTTTTGGTCTATTCATTTTTCTTCACCTTTCGTAACGTGGCACAGCTTTCGATTGACATTTGAAGACAGAGATTAATATATTAAATCATTTCTCACTGTTCTTTTCCCTTTGGCTTTGAGACATTACAAGTGAAACTTCTCATAATTTCAGCAGTGCAAACTTTAAATAAGAAGAAAAGGTGATGGGCATCTGGCAATATGGTTGAAAAGTAACAACTCTGGTCTACAGCTCCCAGCAAGATGAACACAAATGACAGGTGATTTCTGCATTTCCACCTGAGTTACCCAGATCAGGTCACTGGAAGTGGTTAGACATTGAATGCAGCCCACAAAAGGCAAGCAGAAGTAGGGTGAGTGTTGCTTTACTCAGGAAGTGCAAGGAGCTGAAAACTTCCTCCCTTAACCAAGGAAAGCAATTGGGGGCTGTGCTATCAAGCCCATAACCTGCAGTTTTCCATGGTTTTTACAATGCAAAGACCAGGAGATTCCCTAGTGCGCTTTCAAAACCACAGACCTGGGTTTCAAGCACAAAACTGGGTGACTGCTTTCACAGATGCTGAGCTAGCTGCAAAATAATTTTTGTACCCCAGTGGCATGTGGAACACCAGTGACACAGAACCACTAACCCCTCTGGAAAGGGGCTGAAGCCAGGGAGCTAAGTGGTCTCACTGAGCAGGCCCCAATCCCATGGACAACAGCCAGCTGATATCCAATGTCTTCAAGTTCTCACTACACACAAAGAAGCCTGAAGTCAACCTAGACTGATCATGGTTGGTTGGGAGAGGGTTGACCACCATTACTGAGACATGAGCATAAGGATTTCCCCTCAGAGTGTTAAGAAAACTGCCAGGAACTTTGGACTGCATGGAACTCACAGAAGCATGCAAAGCAGCTGTGGCCACATTGGCTTTCTAGATTCCTCC